>NW_027669517.1:0-14695 GCF_964212035.1 Myotis nattereri | reverse complement strand
CGGGAACCCCTCAGGACATGTCCGAGCCCCACAGGCCAGAGGAGGGACCCCCATGGAGGCCTCTAGTATGCATATAAGATTTTTGGTGAATCTCTTCCTGCCCTCCCCCAACCCCTTCCCTCTGAGATTCATCAAGCTGTTCCATGGTTCCATGCCTGTGCATTGAGCCTCTGCCCCCTGGTGCTCACTGCTTATCATAGCACTGGTCCAACTTTCGCTTAGGCTTTTATATATTTACATGTTATGTGCAATAAACATTAATATTTCAAGAAGAACTTTTTAAAAAGAACTAGAGGCCGGGTGCACGGATTCGTGCACCAGCGGAGTCCCTCGTCCTAGCCTGGGACCTCTCACAGTCCAGGACCCCTCAGGGCAAGTCGCACTGCCGGTTTCAACCCCATCCCTGCAGGTAGGCTGAGGGACCCAACCGGGGGCCTCTAGTGTGCCTATAAGATCTTTGGTGCATCTCTTCTCGCCTTCCCCCTTCCTCCTTCCCTCTGAGGTTCATCTGTCTGTTCCATTTTTCCATGCCTGAGCTTTGAGTGTCTGACCCCTGGTGGTCAGTGCACATCATAGCACTGGTCCAAGGGTAGCTTAGAACTTTATATACACTGAGTGGCTAGATTATTATGACCACCTGATGTGTGTAGGCAAATAAGCCATACACTGCATTGTTTGGGATATGGAAGCTGAAGGCCTGGTCGAACGCCTTTGCTGTCTGCAGTTACCAAGATAAAACATCTCCAATTTGCACAGGAACACAAGGATTGGATAAGTTGAGCATTGGAAAAAAGTCATGTGGTCAGAAGAATCATGTTTCCAGTTGCATCAGCAGATGGCAGAGTGAGGATTTGGTGGAAACAACATGAAAGCATGCACCCCACATGCATGAGTACAGCCCTTCAAGCTGGTGGGGGCAGTGTTATGGTTTGGGGCATGTTTTCCTTGGCATGATTTAGGCCCTTTAATTTGCGTGGAACAACATCTGAATAGCACAACATACCTAAGTTCATCCTATCCTGTTGATGGCGTATCCCAAAGGCGTCTTCCAACAAGACAGTGTTCCATGATGGTGCTCGTATGGTGCAGGAGTAGTTTCAACAACATGAGGGAGAATTTACCTTGCTTATGTGGCCCCCACAATCACCAGATCTCAATCCAATTGAGCATTTGTGGGACGAAGTTAAAAGAGCCACCAGGCAGCTGTTTCCACAACCCTCAAATCTCACAGAACTGGACAGTGCTATTCATCAGGCATGGTGTCAGATTCCTCACATCACCTTTTAACATCTCGGGGAGCCAAGGCCAAGAGGATTCACCGCAGTACTGAAGGCAAAAGGTGGCCCAACGAAATACTGATGGTGTTGTCATAATAATCTGGCCACTCAGTGTATATAGACTAGTGGCCCGGTGCCCAAAATTCGTGTGTGGGGGCGGTGCGGTGTCCATCAGCCCTGCCTGCACCCTCTCCAATCTGGGACCCCTTAGGGGTGGTCTGACTGCTGGTTTGGGCATGATTTCTGGGATCAGGCCTAAACTAGCAGTCAAACATCCCTCTCACCATCCAGGACCTCTGGCTCCTAACTACTCACCTGCCTGATTGCCCCTAACCACTCTGCCTGCAGGCCTGTGTACCCTCAGCAGCCCCCCAGCCATCTGTCTTACCCTCAACCTCCCCCCACTGCCCGTCTGCTCACCCACAACTGGCCCCCAATGCTGGCCTGCTCACCCCCAATTGCCCACAATTACCAGCCTGCTCCCCCCCGTCTGCCTTTCCTGCTGGCCTGCTTGCCCCCCAGGTAACCCCCCTGATGGCCTGCTTGCTCCCAAGTGCCCTCTCCTCCTGGCCTAATCACCCCTGACTGCCTCTGCCTCGGCCCCACTACCATGGCTTTGTCCCAAAGGACATCTAGAACAGGGGTCCTCAAACTACGGCCCGCGGGCCACATGCAGCCCGCCGAAAACATGTATCTGGCCGGCCGGGTGGTTTGCCCCCACTGCGTGTCCTGCTTAGCAGCCAACTCGTCCCGTGACCGCAGTGCACATGTGTGGAATGTCTGAGGGACAGTGAACTGGCCCCCTGTTTAAAATGTTTGAGGACCTCTGATCTAGAAGGTCTCCTGGTCTAATTAACATATTAACCTTTTATTAGTAAAGATGTTATGTGCAATGAACATTCATATTTCAAGAAAGACTTTTAAACATAATATTCCATGTAATAAACGTTAATATTTGTAGGAAAAAAGATTTAAAATATAATAATATTACCAAAACTATACTAACATAGTATATCACAAAAGTTGTAGGAAATATTTAAAATCTGCAAATAACAGGATTGCTTCTATTATATTCTAAAATAGTTTTTGTTCTGGCTCTATTTTCTGTTCATCCGTTTACGTTTTTCATTATATTGCACAAACGAGTGAGCTCACATGATATTTGTCTTTCTCTGACTGGCTTATTTTGCTCCCTAGGTCCATCCGTGCTTTTGCAAATGGTAAAAGTTCCTTCTCTTTTACGGCAGCGTAGTATTCCATTGTATAGACATACCACAGTTTTCTAATCCACTCATCTGCTAAGTGCGGCACTTAGGCTGTTTCCAAATCTTAGCTCTTGTACATTGTGCTGCTATGAACAGAGGGGTGCATATGTCCTTTCTGATTGGTGTTTCTGATTTCTTGGGATATAGTCCTAGAAGTGGGATTACTGGGTCCAAAGGGAGTTCCATTTTTAATTTTTTGAGGAAAATCCACACTGTCTTCCACAGTGGTTGCACCAGTCTGCATTCCCACAGCAGTGCAAGAGGGTTCCTTTTTGTCCCCATCCTCGCCAGCACTTGTGTTTGTTGATTTGTTGATGATAACCATTCTGACAGGTGTGAGATGGTATGTCCTTGTTGTTTTGATTTGCATCTCTCTGATGATGATTGTCTGATACTTTGCTGCCTATGGATTCATCTGCCTATGGATATATGTCTGATATTTGCTGCCTATGGATTCTTCTAAGATTGTTATGGTTTCCCGCCTTATGTTTAAATCCTTTATCCATTTTGAGTTTATTTTTGTGTTTGGTGAAAGTTGGTGGTCTAGTTTCTCTCTTTCTTTTTTTTGCTTGTATCCATCCAATTTTCCCAACACCATTTATTGAAGAGACTATCTTGACTCCATTGTATATTGTTGTCTCTTTTGTCAAATATGAATTGAGTTTAATGGCCTGGGTTGATTTCTGGATTCTCTGTTTGATTTCATTAGTCTACACGTCTGTTCTTGTGCCAGTACCAGGCAGTGTTGAGAACTGAGGCTTTGTAATATGGCTTAATATTTGGTATTGTTAGCCCTCCAACCTTGTTGTTCTGTCTCAGGATTGCTGTGGCTATTCGGGGTCTTTTTAAATTCCATAGGAATTTTTGAATAGTTTGTTGTAGGTCTGTGAAATGTTCCGTTTGTTTCTTAATGGGATTTTCATTGAACCATTGCTACCAGTGGTGTGGACATGTTAATGATGTTGATTCTACCAATCCATGAACACGGTATATCCTTCCATTTATTTATGTCTTCCTCTATCTCTTTTTTCAACATCCTGTAGTTTTCCGAGTACAGGTGATTTACCTCGTGAGTTAAGTTTATTCCTAGGTATCTTAATTTTTTGGGTGCAGGGGTAAATGGGATTGTTGTATTAGTTTCTCTCTGTGTGAGTTCATTATTGGTGGATTTTCTGAAACAGTCTGAGGAGTATACTAGTAGGTGTTAGTTCTTCTTTGAATGTTTGGTAAAACTCCCCTGTGAAGCCATCTCTTGGATGTTTAGTGACTTTGACTATGTTTTCATATGTCTCTTGGCCTTCGTTGTGTCCTCTTTGTTTCTTTTTTTTTTTTTACAGTTTTTTTAATATTTTTTTAAGTCTTATTGCTTAAAGTATTAGAAATGGTATAACATATGTGTCCTTTTTTTTCAACCCGCCCTTGACACGCTCCCGTACTCCCCTACCCCTCAGTGTCTTATGTCCATTGGTTATGCTTATATGCATGCATACAAGTCCTTCCGTTGATCTCTTACCCCACTCCCTCCTGCCCCCCAACCCTTTCCGGCCTTCCCGCTGCAGTTTGACAATCTGTTTGAGGCAGCTCTGCCTCTGTATCTGTTATTGTTCAAAAGATTATAATGGTCTCTATTATCCATGAATGAGTGAGATCATGTGGTACTTTTCCTTCATTGACTGGCTTATTTCACTTAGCATAATGCTCTCCAGTTCCATCCATGCCGCTGCAAATGGTAAGAGTTCCTTCTTTTTTACAGCAGCATAGTATTCCATCGTGTAGGTGTACCACAGTTTTCTAATCCATTCATCTACTGATGGGCACTTAGGCTGTTTCCAGATCTTAGCTATGATGAATTGTGATGCTATGAACAGAGGGGTACATATATCCTTTCTGATTGGTGTTTCTGGTTTCTTGGGATATATTCCTAGAAGAGGGATCACAGGGTCAAGTGGAAGTTGCATTTTTAGTTTTTTGAGGAAACTGCATACTGTCTTCCATAGTGGCTGCACCAGTCTGCATTCCCACCAGCAGTGCACGAGTGTTCCTTTTTCTCCACATCCTCTCCAGCACTTGTCGTTTGTTGAATTGTGGATGATAGCGAGTCTGACAGGTGTGAGATGATACCTCATTGTTGTTTTGATTTGCATCTCTCAGATGATTAGTGACTTTGAGCATGTTTTCATATGTCTCTTGGCTTTCTGAATGTCCTCTTTTGAAAGGTGTCTATTTAGATGGGCAAAGGCCCATTTTTTGATTGGATTGTTTATCTTCCTTTTGTTAAGTTGTATGAGTTCCCTATGAATTTTGGAGATTAGGCCCTTATCAGATATGACATTGGCAAATATGTTTTCCCACGCAGTGGGTTTTCTCGTTGTTTTGTTGATGGTTTCTTTTGCTGTGCAGAAGCTTTTTATTTTGATATGAGTCCCATTTGTTCATTTTCTCTTTAGTTTCAAGTGCCCTAGGAGCTGTATCAGTGAAGAAATTGCTTCGGCATATGTCTGAGATTTTATTGCCTTTGGATTCTTCTAGAATTTTTATGGTTTCCCGTCGTACATTTAAGTCCTTTATCCATTTTGAGTTTATTTTTGTGTTTGGTGTAAGTTGGTGGTCTAGTTTCATTTTCTTGCATATATCTGTCCAATTTTCCCAACACCATTTATTGAAGAGACTATCTTGACTCCGTTGTATGTTTTTGCCGCCTTTGGCAAATATTAATTGAGCATATTGGTTCGGGCCGATTTCTGGGCTCTCTGTTCTATTCCATTGATCTATATGCCTGTTTTTGTGCCAGTACCAGGCAGTTTTGAGAACAGTGGCTTTGTAATACAACTTGATATCTGGTATTGATATCTCACCTACTTTGTTCTTTCTCAGGATTGCTGCAGCTATTTGGGGTCTTTTTTTATTCCAGATGAATTTGTGGAGAGTTCGTTCTAGATCTGTGAAGTATGTCGTTGGTATTCTAATGGGAAGTGCGTTGAATTTATAGATTGCTTTGGGTGGTATGGACATTTTAATGATGTTGATTCTACCAATCCATGAACATGGTATGTTCTTTCATCTGTTTATGTCTTCCTCTATCTCTTTTTTCAACGTCCTGAAGTTTTCTGAGTAGAGGTCTTTTACCTCTTTAGTTAAGTTTATTCCTAGGTAGCTCAATTTTTTTGGTGCGATGGTAAATGGGATTGTTTTTTTTTTAGTTTCTCTTTCTGAAAGATCACTGTTGGTGTATAGAAATGCCTCAGATTTCTTGGGGGTTAATTTTGTATCCTGCTACATTGCAAAATTCGTGTATTAAGTCTAGTAGTTTTTTGATGGAGTCTCTAGGGTTTTGTATGTATAATATCATGTCGTGTGCAAGTAAGGACAGTTTTACTTCCTCTTTTCCAATTTGGATGCCTTTTATTTCTTCTTCTTGTCTAATTGCAATGGCTAATACTTCCAGTACTATGTTGAACAGGAGTGGTGAGAGTGGGCATCCCTGTCTTGATCCTGTCCTTAGGGGAAATGGTGTTAGTTTTTGTCCATTGAGTATGATGTTGGCTGTGGGCCTGTCATATATGGCTTTTATTATGTTGAGGTATGATCCTTCTACTCCCACGTTGCTGAGAGTTTTTATCAAAAATGGGTGTTGGATTTTGTCAAATGCTTTTTCTGCATCAATTGATATGACCATATGATTTTTTTGTTTCAGTTTGTTTATGTGACGTATCACGTTTATTGATTTGCGGATATTGTACCATCCTTGCATCCCTGGGATAAATCCTACTTGGTCATTGTGTATGATCTTTCTGATGTACTGCTGGATCCGATGTGCCAATATTTGGTTGAGGATTTTGGCATCTATGTTCATGAGGGATATTGGCCTGTAATTCTCTTTCATTGTGTTGTCTTTACCTGGTTTTGGTATTAGAGTGATGCTGGCTTCATAGAATGAGATTGCAAGTGTTCCTTCCTCTTGAATTTTTTGTAGTAGTCTGAGGAGGATAGGTTTTAGTTCTTCCTTAAATGTTTGGCAAAACTCCCCTGTGAAGCCGTCTGGTCCTGGGCTTTTTTTTGCTGGAAGTGTTTTGATGACTGCTTCAATTTCTTCCATAGTTATTGGCCTATTGAGATTTTTAGATTCTTCCTGATTGAGTGTTGGAATGTTGTATTTTTCTAGGAATGTGTCCATTTCCTCCAGGTTGTCTAGTTTGTTGGAGTTAAGCTGTCCATAGTGTTTTTTAACAATCATTTGTATTTCTGTGCGGTCTGTTGTTATTTTGCCTCTATCGTTTCTGGTTTTCTTTATTTGGGTCCTCTCTATTTGTTTCTTGGTGAGCCTGTCTAGAGGCTTGTCAATCTTGTTTATCCTTTCAAAGAACCAGCTCTTGGTTTCATTGATTTTCTGTATTGTTTGTGTTTTTTTGTTTGTTTGTTTGTTTGTTTTGGTCTCTATGTCATTTATTTCTGCTCTAATCTTTATTATCTCCTTCCTTCTGCTCACTCTGGGGTTTTCTTGTTGCTCTCTTTCTAATTCTTTGAGTTGTAGAGATAGATGATTTACTACCATTTTTTCTTGTTTTTTGAGATAGGCCTGTAGAGCTATAAACTTCCCTCTCAGGCCTGCTTTCATTGCGTCCCATAGGTTTTGGATTGTTGTGTTTTCATTGTCATTAGTTTCCAGGATGTTTTTAATTTCTTCTTTGATCTCATTGGTAACCCAATCAATATTTAATAACATGCTATTCAGCTTCCAAGTGTTTGAGTATTTTCGGTTGTTTTTATTGTAGTTTATTTCTAATATTATGCTGTCGTGGTCTTAGATGATGCTTGGTATGATTTCAATCTTCTTGAATTTGGGGAGACTTTGTTTGTGACGCAATATGTGGTCTATTTTTGAATGCGTCTTATGAGCACTTGAGTCGAATGTATATTCCGTGGCTTTGGGGTGAAGCGTTCTGAAGATGTCAATTAAGTCCATCTGATCTGGTGAGTCATTTAGAATTGCTATTTCTTTGCTGAGTGTTTGTCTAGAGGATTTATCCAGTGATGT
Organism: Myotis nattereri; assembly: GCF_964212035.1. Classification (NCBI taxonomy): domain Eukaryota; kingdom Metazoa; phylum Chordata; class Mammalia; order Chiroptera; family Vespertilionidae; genus Myotis; species Myotis nattereri. The sequence goes on along the minus strand of NW_027669517.1, from coordinate 7,118 downwards.
CAGTGTTGTATTAAAGTCCCCTATTTTGATTGTATTGTTGTCAATCTCTCCTTTGATATCTTCCAGGAGTTTTTTTTATGTATTTGGGTGCTCCTGCATTGGGTGCATATATGTTTACCAGGGTTATATCTTCTTGTTGTATTGATCCCTTTAAGTATTATGAAGTGGCCTTCCTTATCTCTTGTTATGGCCTTCACTTTGAGGTCTATTTTGTCTGATATAAGTATTGCTACCCCAGCTTTCTTTTCCTTTCCTATTGCCTGAAAGATATTTTTCCATCCCTTCACTTTCAGTCTGTGTGAGTCCGTTCTAATGAGGTGGGTCTCTTGTAGACAGCAAATGTATGGGTCATAGTTTTTATCCATTCAGCCACTCGATGTCTTTTGGTTGGAGCATTTCATCCATTTAGGTTTAAAGTTATTATTGAGAGCTATTTGTTTGTAGCCATTTCTTTTTTTGTGTGTGGCTCTTTTCTTTCTGAGCTTTTTGTTTCTTCTTTTTACAACAGTCCCTTGAGCATTTCTTGCATTGCTGGCTTGGTGGTGATAAACTCCCTTAGCCTTTTTTTGCCTGTGAAGCTTCTTATTTCCCCTTCAATTTTGAATGGTAGCCTTGCTGGATAGAGTATTCTTGGATTCAGTCCTTTGCTTTGAATAAGTTTGTAAAATTCCGTCCATTCTTTTCTGGCCTGATGTGTTTCTGTTGAGAAATCATTTGATAATCTAATGGGAGAGACCTTGTATGTCACTTTCCGTCTCTCTCTTGCAGCCTGTAAGATTCTCTCTTTGTCCTGAACATTTGCCATGGTAATTATGATGTGTCTTGGTGTGGGTCTTTTCGGCTTCACCTTGTTTTGGACTCTCTGTGCTTGTGTGACTTTTTTCTTCCCCACCTCAGGGAAGTTTTCTGATATGATTTCTTCGAATAGGTTTTCTAATCCTTGTTCCTCTTTCTGTTGTTCTGGCACCCCTATTTTTCGTATGTTGTTTCGTTTCATGTTGCCCCAAAGCTCCCTTAGGCTCACCTCCTGTCTTTTAATTGATTTCTCCAAGTGCAGTATAGTTTGGGTGTGTTTTGCTTCCTTGTCTTCTAATTCACTAATTCGGTCCTCCGCTTCTGCTAGTCTACTGTTGATACTTTCAATGGTGTTTTTTATTGCAGCTATATCACTCTTCATTTCTTCTTGGGTCTTACTTAAGTTGTTGATTTTTTCATCTGTTTCTTCTTGCTTCTTGTATATGTTGTTGATTTTTTCCTCCGTCTGGTTTATGCACTCTAGGACCCTTAGTCTGAAATCTTTTTCTGTCATGCTGCATGCCTGGGTTTCACTTAGCTGCTTTTCTGGCGAGTCCTCCTTTTCTTTCCTTTGGGGGTTTCTCTGTCTACCCATGTTTAATCTCACTGCCATATCGAGACATTGAGTCATTCAGTGGATGCTCCCTGGGTGGCAGTCGCTCCTTGGGCTGTGGTTGCTCCTTGGGCTGTTGCAGGAGCAGATGATTCACAGTTGGCAGCAGCTCCTCTGGTGGGTGCTGTTCACAGCTTTGGAGGCTCTTCTGGCTGGTGGGGGGAGATTCACATACAGCTGCTGATCCTCAGAGGGTGTGGTGATCAGGAGGCTGCTGTTGCTTGGGTTTGCTGCGTTGATTTCAGGGCACATAATACAACACAACAAGGCACATGTACCAGGCACAATTTCTCTAGTAGGTGGGTAATTACAAGGCAATTGCTGAATCCAGTGCAAAGTAGGTTGATAACTGAGCCAAAGTGACTCTCAGCTTCCAATAGCCAATTCTATGCTAAAGTTTTTACAGGCTGGGTTACTCTTCAATCTTCTCTTAAGGCTTCTCCTCGCTAGCATCTGTGTGTCCTCTTTCGGAAAATATCTATTTAGGTCCTTTGCCCATTTTTCGATTGGATTGTTTACCTTCCTTTTGTTAAGTTGTAGGAGTTCTCTGTAAATTTTGGAGAATTAACCCTTATTGGAGATAACATTGGCAAGTGTGTTCTCCCATGCAGTGGGCTTTCTTGTTCTTTTGGTTGATGCTTTATCTTTTGATGGAGTCCCGTTTGTTTCTTTTCTCCTTAGTTTCCATTGGCCTAGGAGCTGCATGGGTCAAGATATTGCTATACTTTATTTTAAAGACTTCAAATAAATTCAAACTTTGAGAAAATTTGATGTAGTTAAGTAATTCCATTAGTGTGTTGAAAACATTCAACCATTCAAACATTCCATTTTATACATAATTTTTATATCTGCAGAATTCTAATTTCTCTTTTTAAAAGTCAATTTCTGTTGACTTAGGAGAAAAAGGGAGAGGGAGAGATAGAAACATCAATGATGAGAGAGAATCATTGACCACCTGCCTCCTGCACGCCCCACAGTGGGGATTGAACTGGGCGTGTGCCCTGACCAGGAATTGAACAGCAACATTCTGCTTCCTAGGTCGACGCTCCACCCCTGAGTCATGCCGGCTTGGCTAATTTCTCTTTTTTAAGTTCTATTTGAACATAATGTCGTGGTCATGGCTTGCTCTCCAGGTTGATGTTTAGTGAAAAGGCTCCAATTGGGAGTTTACAGGTTAAATGTATTATTTATTCAATTAGGAGTAGCCCCTGTCTATGGGCGCTGGCCTCTGTGAAGTCATGGTTCCCTCCTGCACATCTGCGCCCCTCCTGGAGGCTTCTAGCATTTAGTGTTTTCCTTCAGCAGTGACACGTGTTTACGACACTCTGACCTGTCGGGCCAAGCTCACCAGCACCCACAATTGAAGGCGCTCCCCATAACCTGCTCTACCCCCCTCCCCCAGGGTTCCTCTTCCAGCCCCTGTTCCTCAGAGTTTGATCTTTTCCATCTAGTGGCTTTGTGGCCGGTCACGGCTGCTGGGTCTCTGGGTCTTCCTTCCCAGATCCCACAGGACTGCGTCTGGCAGGCCTCCCTTCCGACTGCCCCTTCCACAGGGCTCCACGCCCCCACCTGGTGCTGCTCCCACCTCCTCCTCCAGGCTCAGCTGCGCTCCAGAATGAGGGCTGTGGGATGTGCAGCGCTGCAGACAGATGTGCGGTGCTCTGTTTCCAAGAGCTAGACAGCTGCTGGCTGAGGCGGTCCCCCTGGACTGAGAAGGTGAGAGGGTGGCTCACAGGCAGGTCCCAGTGCTGTGGCCGTTGCTCTGGGCTGCAGCAAGCAGTCCGCGTGGCTCTGTGCCAACCCTACACACGCAGACCCGGTCTTACAGGGTATGTCCCGTGGCCGTGAGTGTCCTACCAGGTGTGCCTTGTTGCGCTGGTTTTAAAAGGACTGACTCTTTCAGCATAAACGCCTCAGCTGGCTGACAAGAAGGGTCCCTGAGAGGAGCGCGCTGCCACAATGGTCAGGTTTGTGCGATGACTCTGGGTCTGCTTCACTCCTGCAGGTGGGAGCTCCCTCTCAGGAGGCCGCGCTGAGGAAGTTCCATGACGTCTATAGAAAGGGAAGCGGAGGCACAGAGGGTGGCAGCCAGCTCACCATCCTTGCCCTTTTGTATGACTTCCACCTGGTACAGTCTCTCCGCATCTCCTACATGTTGGAAAAACTGACTGGAACTTTCACAGAGAAAGATAAGGAACTGATCCTGTTCAGGCTGAGAAATGGGGATTTTCATTGAGAAAACACGATGCTATGTCCCTGGCAATGATCAGAGAGACCAGGGCAAAGCCAGCGGGGCAGGCAGCACGTTCCGGGACCAGACCAGGGACGGTGGGTCCCTCGACCTGCCTCCTAAGTGCCTAAGTGCGCAGATGCTGAGCAGCAGGTGAAATAAGTGGGGAAATGCTGTGTGCCATGCCCTAGCCATCTGTTATCGTTTGTTCCTAGGATGAAGATGTTTTTGTCATGAGTGTGTGAGCAAACCTTATTCCTTTACTAAAACTCGGGTCTTTTGTGAGTTAAGAATCGATTTAATTCACACTCATCTGTTCAACAAATGTTCACTGAGGAAGGCCGTGTGGCTCGGGGCTCAGGTGTCAGCGACCTGGACTTCTGGCTCAGCAGTGGACAGCAATGTAACCTGAGTCTTCCAAGCCTCAGTATCCCCTTGTAGAACACAGGGCTGAGCAGAGCTCCTGCCTCTTTTCCTTTTGTGCAGATAAGAGATAGGGGAGGGCAGGGGAGCCCTGAGGGATGTGTGAGGAGCCGGGAGAGGGTGCGTGTGGGGCCCACAGGGGAGCAGGGCAGAGGCCGTTGCAAGGACTTGGGCGTTGATCCTGGAGGCACCTGGAGGGTTCTGAGTGGGAAAATGGACTGGGAAGGGTTCGTGCTAACGGTCACCCTGGCTACAACGTAGAAGACGGAGGTGGTCAGGCAGGAAGACCCCCTTCAGGGGTCAGAGATGGTGGTGGGAGGATTAGCTCTGTGGTAGTGGACGTGGGTGTGGGAGAGGGTGTGGGAGTTGGAACTGACCAGGCGGAGAATGGGTGGGAGGGAAGGCGGGGTCAGCGCATGTTCTCAGCTGGGCCTTTAGTGGACAGCACTACATGCAGGAGACACAGGCTCAGAAGGGAGGATGGGACCATCCTGAAACCGGAAATGCTCACTGGGATGTGCTGTGGTCTGAGCCCTCTGAGGACGCACAGCCCTTAACATACGCAGTGGACACTGTGAATGGGTGGGTGTGATGCTGTGTGAATGCTCTCACTGAAAAGTGAATACTTGGAGAAATCTCAGACAGGGCTCTCTGGGAGGTCTCTGAATTGTGCTTGCGACTTTTCTCTCAGTGTGACATTCTTTCCAGTTGAAAAGTTAAACAGTGTACAGGCCAGGGGTGGGGAAGGAATGGCCAATGTCGTGGAGAGGAGGGGTGGCTCAGAGCCCAGGGCCAGGAGGGAGGAGTGCAGGGAGGGGGGAGAACTAGTGAGAGGAGGGGGGTGGAGGGGAGCAGGAGAGGGAAGGGGAGCTCTGTGGGTAGTGGTCCAGGCCCCGGTGGAGGTCTGGCGGGAGTCCGGTGCCGGGTCATGTTAAAAGGCTGCAGAGACTGGAGTGGGGATGGTCTGCCTGCGACCATCGGGTTTATCAGCAGTGGTGGCCACGTGCAGAGTTGGTTTGTTTCTTCCCAAGTTGAAGTGATGACCATTTGAAATGGATGGCTCTCTCTTTCTTTTCTTTATGTTTTTAAGGTTCGCTGTGTGCTGGAAACGATGTTGGTTCTGAAGAACAGTGGCGTGCAGAGGATTCCGGGCTGTGAGCCTGAGCCTGTGGAGAAACTGAGGAAATTGCTGAGAGGGGAAGTGAGTTCCCTGTGGACGTGGACCCACTGTGGAAGGCTGGGAGGTAGTTGGAGCCGCGAGTCGGGTGCCCGGCCTGGTCAGCAAGAGTTGTGAGGGAGCGAATTGCAGCTGTGTTTCTGCGGTGAGACCCTGTGAGAGGCCCGTGTGCAGCGTGTCCCTGTGAGATCAGCATCCCCCACACTTAGCCGGTGGTGCTGGACTCGGCTGTGCAGCAGAATCACCATAGACCTTCTGATCACTTTGGAAGAGGGCCCACCAGGTCCGGAGGCGTTAGCCCAGCAGGAGAGGGGCTTGTCTATGTAACCTCCCCAGGTATTTTTACGTGGGCCACAGCAGAGACCCACTGCCATCTCCAGTCAGGGCGTCCTCTACCCTTACTTCTTTATTCATTTTTCTGAGGAGAATTCTTATTTTATATATACTTTTATTGACTTCACAGAAAACTGGAGACGGAGCACGAAAGAGAAACGCCAATGATGAGAACCATTGAATGGCTCTCTCCTGGACACCCCGCATTGGGGATGGAGGCCACAACTGGGACATGGGCCCCAACCTGGAAGCCAACCATAACTGCCTGGTTCTGGTTCATAGGTTGACACTCAACCACTGAACCAGGCCGACAAGGCTGGGGTGCCGGTAAACCTGCTTGTATAAAGAAAAGAATGGTATTGCTGGTTTAGTTAGCTTCAAGGTATTCTTTGAAACTATTGGAGAAGTTGCTAAGAATTGATAACTGAAAATTTGAGAATGACTTTCCACTGCCTAATGGAACCCACTTTTTCTTTAAATCCTATGGCAAGGATGTGCTTATTGATTTGAGAGAGAGAATCATTGATGTGAGAGAAAAGCATCAGTTGGTTGCCTCTCATACACACTCCCACTGGAGACTGAACGCCCAACCTAGGTATGAGCCCTGACCGGGAATTGAACCCACAGCCTTTCCGTGTAGAGAATGAGGCTCCAGCAAACTGATCCACACCGGCCATGTCGTGGACCAATTTTTAGGAAAGAAAACTTTCTGTGACTCCTAACCTTTGTGCATATCTGTGGTCCAAAATACAGCTCAGTCCATGGGAGTTCATGGAACACCTTGATGACTTTGAGTTGAGTGAATGAGATGCAATGTGTGCAATGTGCTCATCACTGTGCCAGGCTTGTGCTCACTCTTTGTGGTTTCAGTCGGCCTCATCCTGTTTTCTGTGTCATTCTTATGTATTTTCCTTAAAAATAGCACTAGGTTCATAAATTTTGCATCGTTTCTCTAAAATGTTGGCCCTGAAAACGGGGAGCAGAGAGTTTGAAATTTTATCATCCAGTTTATATCCCTTTGGCATAAGCTCATCAATTCAACTGTTCTTGAAATCTTGATTTGCATAATGATAAATAATTTTCATTATCGCAAGGTTCCTTAAAGTATATGTTATCTGCTGTGTTCTCACTTCAGGTCACTGAATCTATAAATTTGTTTCCAGGTTAGATCACATTTCGTTGGACACTAATTGAAATCTCATCATGCTGCCCACAAATGAAGGCGGTTAGTTTTATGGAATAGCTTCTGTACGAGGAATTGATTGAGATAGTTATGAAAAAGTCACCACTTTAGGTGGGATTTTTTTCAGATTTGTTCTTTTGTTCGGGGCAGGAATAGACTGCTGGGGACTCGCTATGATTACAAGGAATATGAATGGTGCTCTGTTAACCATGATTGTTCTGTTCTAATGAGGGAAAGCACGTTCTGATCTGGTGGAGAGTTGTCCGCCCTGGGACATGGGAGCTAACAAGGGAATGCAGGCCACCCTCCTTTCTGAGAAAGGCCTAGATCAGCAACCTCATTGCCTGTAATCTGGTCCCGGAGC
>NW_027669518.1:0-15510 GCF_964212035.1 Myotis nattereri | reverse complement strand
AGAACAACAAAATAGGGGGAGGAATATGTAAATGCAGAGCTGAAATAAAGAAAATAAAAATAAAGAATTAGGGCATTAAGGGAAGGAAAACAGTTTAAAATGAAGGAGGATGAAAAGAAAAGAAAAGGAAGGAAGGAAGAAAAATGTTGAAAAGGATAATAGAGGACAAAGCAGATAAACCTAAAATAAGAAAAGGAAAAATGTTGGGAAAGCAGAAGAAAAAGAAGGGAGAAAGGAAGCAAAAAAATTGAGTAGTGAAAAAAGGAAAAAAATTTGAGTAGGAAAGGGAAGAGGAAAATTAGATATATGAATGAAAGAACAGTGACTAGAATAATAAGAAATTAATAAAGTAGATACATAAAGGAGATAAATTTAAAACAAACAAACAAAAGAAATGAAAGAGAAAAAATGAAGAAGAAAAAAGTGAAGAGGCATTTGTTTCAGCCGAGTTTAGTGCCCTATGGGAGCTGGCTTTGGATCCCACTCTTCTGTTTGACGATTCGGAGCTTCCTGCGAGGTACTTAGGTGCTAACCACTGTCAGGCACTGTCCTTTGGCGTTGGGCAACCTGCTTGAAGCTCCCAGAGATCCACTGATCCACCGTTTGTGTCTGTCTTCACAGGCCTTGGCTGCAAGCAGGAGGGGCCAATATGCCCTGTAACGTAGGTTTGTTAGCAGCATGGGGCCCAGCACTGCTCAGCAAACTTCCCCTGGTTCCCTGAGCTCTGCCTATGCCCTCCTTTGTCTGCTAGCCAGCTGTCAATCTTAATCACCAAAAGTCTGTTTCTGAAAGGGCCTTAGGCAGGGGAGGTGCTGTTTTGCTTTCAGGGAACGTGGTGGGCGTGTTTCCCTGTCCCAGAGCTACTCCTCTGCAGGTGGCCCAAATATCACTCTCCCTGGGCTGGCAGATCCTGTATGGGGACCAGTGGGGCGGCTGGAGACCTGGAGTTTCTATCAGCTCCACCCTGTGGGGCAAGGACCAGCCTGGTTCCCAGGACAGTGGGGCGGACAGCCCCTCCCCCAGTCCAGGCCCTGATGCTCCTGAGACTGTTCAGACCCTCAGGCTTGGCGTCTGTTTTTGTTTCCTCTGGAAAGGTCACCCTGCAGGGTGTGGCATGCAGGGCTCCTGAGGGTGGGGCGGGCTGTATCACCCAGGGCGAGTTTTCTCCTTTCCCTGTCCTGTGGCTACTGGGAGTGGCCAGTTCCTCTCAGCAAAAATGTGTTTCGGTTTGGGGATCTTTGACTAATACTGCTGGCTGCTGCTGTTCCACGTCTCCGCTCAATACTTCACTCCAGTCTCCCCTTAGGCACGTCTAGTCTGCGTCTCCCTCCTTGCAAATGTAGCTGCAAATGAAAACTCTTGTGCTCTGGGTTTTAAACACACACACAAAATGAAGCAAAACAAAACAAGGAGACTGGCTTTCTCTCTGACCAGCTCCTGTCTACCAGCACCCAACTCAGCCGTAGCCCGCAGCCCTGCCGCCTTTCATGGCTGGATCTTACATGGGCTGTGGATCTCGGCTCTGGTGCTCCAGGCTGTGCACCCAGCCAGGCTCTAGGCCTCAGTCTCAGAGAGCAGACCCCCTGCAGCAGGAGTCCCTCCCCTCTCGGCCTGCCGCCTGCGGGCTGCCTCCCTGGGAGCTGGGTCAGCTTCTCTCCCAGCCTCGTTCTTCCCACTGGTCTCCAGGTGGTTTCTGTCCTTCCTTGGTATAAGTCTCCTCCTCAGCTGGACCTCAGTGGGTAATTCCAGGTGCATGTTCTCCAATTTAGTTGTATTTCCAGTCTGGCCGTGGGACAAGGAGCACAGCAGGTCTGCCTACTCGGCTGCCATTTTCTCCTCCTCCACTGAGAAGGCTAAAAGGCTAATTCCAATGTAACCCTGATGTTTGGGGGGGGGGGGGGGAGGGGTGTTAGAAATCTGAATCTGTGCCAGCAATCTAATGTACATTCTTGATAACCTATAATTAAGTCACTGCCCCTTTCCCAGAATCTGGTCTTGCAAGACCTGAGGCCATAAACCATGAACAGCACACAGCCCCCAGAGGGGGGTTATCAGCGCTGGCGCCAGGCCAGGCCCTTAGGTATGGTCTCAAGACCCCCAACACCTGGGGCTTTTTGCAAAGCCCACGAAAGGTCCGGACCTATAATCCATATTTGGGGGACAAAGACACAAAAAGGGTATAAAGAAAAAGCTCCCACCATATTGCTTTGCTCAAATTTTGGAGGTGACTCCTCTGAGGCCACGGGCATGATAAAGCTGTGTAACTCCATTTCTCTAAGCGTCGCTTGGGTTTCTTCGGTCTTCTACAACACCACAACAGGCTCTAAGGCTTTTGTTTTGGAGTCTATTTTCTCAGATATGAGTATTGCTACCCCAGCTTTATTTTTGTTTCCATTTACATAGAATATTTTTTCCATCCCTTCACTTTCATCGGTGTGAATCTTTTGTTCTTAGATGGGTCTCTTGTAGACAGCATATATATGGATCATGTTTTCTTATCCATTGAGTCACCCTATGTTTTTTGATTAGAGCATTCCATCCATTTTTATTTCTGGTTATTATTGATAGTTATTTATTATTGCCATTTTAATTCTTTTGCCTATTCCTCCCTTCTTCCCTCCTCCCCCCTTCTTCTTCTACTTAAAGGAGTCCCTTTAACATTTCTCACAATGCTGGTTTGGTGGTAAGAAAGTCCTTTATCCTTTTTATTTTTATATTTTTTGGTCTGGGAAGCTATATTTCACTGTCATTTCTGCTTTTTATATTTTTCTCTTTGCTGTTCTGATTGAGTGATTTTTTTTCTACTTGTCTTTTATTTTACTGATTTGATCCTCTGCTTTATGTAACCTATTGTTTTTTTCCTTCCAGTGTATTCTTGATGTCAGATACGATATTCTTCATTTCAGACTGGTTCTTGTTCATGGCTTCTCTTTCTTGTTTCATGCTGTGGTACTTTCCGCTAAGTTCATTGTAATTCTCACTGAGTTCCTTGAACATCCTTATAACCATTACTCTGAATTCTCATAAATTGCTTGTCTTTCTTTCACTTAGCTCTTTATCCTGAGATTCCTCCTGTTCTTTCTTTTTGGGCCTGTTTCTTTGTTCCCCCATTTTTGCTGTTTCTTGGCGTTTGTTTCTGTGAATTGGATAGGACTGCTATGACTCCCAGTCTTCGTGGGGTGGCCTCTGTAGTGGGTGTCATGTGGGACCCAGTGGTGTAGTCTCCTCAGTATCCCAAGCTGTGAGCTGTAGGAATGTCCCTCGTGTGGACTGTGCGCTCTCCCTTTGTAATTTGGTTTTGATTGCTCTTGTCCCATTCGCAGGAGTGCTCAGCCCATGGCGGGCTGACTGATGCTATTGAGAATGCTAAAAGGCTAATTCCAATGTAACCCTGATGTTTGGGGCGGGGCGGGGGGGCAGCTAGCAATCTGGATCTGTGCAGTAACCTAATGTACATTCTTGATAACCTATAATTAAGTCACTGACCCTTTCCTCCACAATCTGGTCTTGCAAGACCTAAATGCTCACATTTTACAGAGGCCATAAACCAGTGGTCGGCAAACTGCGGCTCGCGAGCCACATGCGGCTCTTTGGCCCACGTGCGGGCGTGCATGTACAGTGATTGAAACTTCGTGGCCCATGTGCAGAAGTTGGTATTTTGTGGAAGAGCCACACTCAAGGGGCCAAAGAGCTGCATGTGGCTTGTGAGCTGCAGTTTGCCGGCCACTGCTCTAAACCATGAATAACACATAACCCCTAGAGGGGGTTATCAACACTGGCACCAGGCCAGGCCCTTAGATATGATCTCAAGACCCCCATCCCAACCCATGGGGCTTTTTGCAAAGCCCGGGAAAGGTCCGGAAGTCCCATCCATATTTGGGGACAAAGAAACCAAAAGGGGATAAAAGAAGGGCTTCCACCATATTGATTTGCTCAGGTTCTGGGGGCGACTCCTCTGAGACCACCGGCGTAATAAAGTTGTGTAACTCCATTTCTCTAAGTGTCGCGTGGGTTTCTTCCATCTTCTACAACACTATGTCATGCCAACTTTTTTATAAGTGCTGCCATAACCAAACAAGACAAAACAAGACCACACTGAAAACAATACTAAAAACAACAACAAAACAACAAAAAGAATTAAATAAAGAATACTGAAAGGCAAAAGACCAAATGAATTAGAGGAAAAAAAATGACAAAAGAATATGAAAGAAAAGAAAGAAGAGAAAAGAAAAATAATAAGAATAAAAAATAAAAGAAAAAATAATTTAAAAAAGTAATCATAATGAATAAAGTAGAATAGAAAAGGAAAAATGGAAACAATAAAAATAGACAGAATAAAAAGAATAAGAAAAGAGAAGAATAAGAGATATGAAAGATAAAAGAAGAAATTAGAAAGTTTAAATGAAATATAAAAAAATAAAGAAATGTTTTTTAAAAAAGTGGAGTTCACCTCTGCAGATTTTATTTCCTGCTGCAATCACCTATTGGACCTGCTATTTGGGAAATTTTTTTTAAAAAAATTCTTTGTTGTTGAAAGTATTACATATGTCCCCCTTTTCTCCCCATAGACCCCCCCCCCCAGCCCGCCCCCCCAGGCCTTCAGCACCCTATTGTCTGTGTCCATGGGCCATGCATATATGCATACAAGCTCTTTGGTTTATTACCTCCCACCCACCCACCCCTGCCTTCCCTCCAAGATTCCAAACACTATTCCATGCTTCCATGTCTCCGGATCCACTCAGTTCATCAGTTTATTTTGTTACTTAGATTCCACATATGAATGACTTGTCTTTCTCTGACTGACTTATTTCACTTAGCATGATGCTCTCCAGGTCCCTCCATGCTGCCTCAAATGGTAAAAGATCCTTCTTTTTCACTGCTGCATAGTACTCCATGGTGTAAATGTACCACAACTTTTTTTATGCACTCATGGTGTAAGTTGGTGGTCTAGTTTCACTTTGTTGCATGTATCTGCCCAATTTTCCCAACACGAATGGAAGAGACTCTCTTGACTCCATTGTATGCTCTTGCCTCCTTTGTCAAATATTAATTGACAATAAATATTTGGTGTGGGTTTATTTATGGGCTCTCTGTTCTGTTTCATTGATCTGTATGCCTGTTCTTGTGCCAGTACCAGCCTGTTTTGATTACGGTGGCTTTGTAATACAGCTTGATATATGGTATTGTGATTCCTCCAACTTTGTTTTTCTTTCTCAAGATTGCTGCAGCTATTTGATGTCTTTTTGGATTCTATATAAATTTTTAAAGTATTTGTTTTAGCTCTGTGAAATATACCATTGGTATTTTATTTTATTTATATTTCTATATTTATTTATTTATTTATTTATTTATTTATTTATTTATTTTATTGCTTAAAGCATTACAAAGAGTATCACATATGTCTCCTCCCCCCCCCCCCCGCCCTTGACAATCCCCTGGCCTCCCCTACCCCCCAGTGTCTTATGTCCATTGGTTATGCTTATATGCATGCATACAAGTCCTTTGGTTGATCTCTTACCCACCCCCCTCCTGCCCTCCCACCCTCCCCAGCCTTCCTGCTGTATACCATTGGTATTTTAATAGGGATTGAATTGAATTGAATTTGTAGATTGCCTTGGGTAGTATAGATATTTTAATGATGTTGAATCTACCAATCCATGAACAGGGTATATTCTTCCACTTGTTTATATCTTCTTCTATCTCTTTTTTCAACATCCTGTAGTTTTCTGAGTACAGGTCTTTTGCCTCCTTGGTTAAGTTTATTCCTAAGTATCTTAATTTTTTGTTGTTGTTGCAATGGTAAATGAGATTGTTTGTTTAGTTTCTCTTTCTGAGAATTCATTATTGGTGTATAAAAATGCCATCAATTTTTGGGTGTTGATTTTGTATCCTGGTACACTGCCAAATTCATTTATTAAATCTAGTAGTTTTTAGGTGGAGTCTATAGGGTTTTCTATGTACAATATCATGCCATCTGCGAATAATGAGAGTTTTACTTCCTCCTTTCCAATTTGAATGCCTTTTATTTCTTCTTGTCCAATTGCTGTGGCTAGGACTTCCAGGACTATGTTGAATAAGAGTGGTGAAAGTGGACATTCCTGTCTTGTTCCTGTTCTCAGAGGAAATGGTTTTAGTTTTTGCCCATTGAGTAGATGTTGGCTGTAGGGTTGTCATATATGGCCTTTATCATGTTGAGATATGCTCCCTCTATTCCCACTTTGCTGAGAGTTTTTATCAAGAATGGGTGTTCGATTTTGTCAAATGCTTTCTCTGTGTCTATTGATATGGTCATGTGATTTTTGTCTTTTAATTTGTTTATGTAATGTATCATGTTTATTGATTTGCTAATATTGTACCAGCCTTGCATCCATGGGATAAATCCCACTTGGTCATGGGTGTGATATTTTTAATATATTGCTGGATGCGATTTGCTAATATTTTGTTGAGGATTTTAGCATCTTTGTTCATCAGGGATATTGGCCTATAAGTCTCTTTCTTTGTAGTGTCTTTATCTGGTTTTGGAATTAGAATAATGCTGGCTTCATAAAAAGAGCTAGGAAGTGTCCTTCCTCTTGGATCTTTTAGAATAGTTTGAGGAGGATAGGTGTTAGTTCTTCTTTGATTGTTTGGTAAAACTCCCCTGTGAGGCTGTCACACCCAGGCTTTTGTCTGCTTTTATTTCATCAGTTGTTATTGGCCTATTCAGGTTTTCTGTTTTTTCCTGATTTAGTTTTAGGAGACTGCATTTTTCTAGGAATTTTTCCATTTCACCCACATTGTCCAACTTATTGGCAAATATTGTTCATAGTGTTTTATTACAATCCTTTGTATTTTGTGGTGTTAGTTGTTACTTCTCCACTTTCATTTCTGATTTTATTTATTTGAGTCCTCTCTCTTTGTTTCTTGATGAGTCTGGCTAACGGTTTATCAATCTTGTTTATCCTTTCAAAGAACCAGCTTTTGCTTTCATTGATTTCTTTTGTATTTTTTTTTTTAGTCTCTATGTCATTTATTTCTGCTTTAATCTTTATAATTTCCTTCTTTATGCTTACTCTGGACTTTTCTTATTGTTCTCTTTCTATTTCTTTAAGTTTTAGGGTTAATTTATTGTTGATTTTTATTGGTTTTTTTTTGAGGTAGGCCTATAGTGCTATGAACTTTCCTCTCAGGATTGCTTTTGCTGTGTCCCAGAGATTTTGGGTTGTTGCATGTTCGTTTTCATTTGTTTCCAGGAAGTTTTTGATTTCTTTCTTGATCCTGTTGAGAACCCATTCATTGTTTCATAACATGCTATTTAGCCTCCATGTGTTTGATTGTTTTGGGGTGTTTTTACTGTAGTTGATTTCTAATTTCATTCCACTGTGATCTAAGAAGATGCTTGATATGATTTCAATCTTCTTGAACTTGTAGAGACTTGTTTTGTGTCCTAACATGTGGTCTGTCTTTGTGAAGCATTCATGTGCACTTGAGAAGAATGTATTATATATTCTTCAGCTTTGGGGTGAAATGTTCTATAAATGTCAGTTAAATCCATTAGAACTAGTGTGTCTTTTAGAGTCACTGTTTCCTTGTTAATTTTTCTGTCCAGACAATCTATCCAGTGAAGTCAGCAGGGTATTACAGCCCCATACTAAGACTTGTTGTCAATCTCTCCCTTGTAGTCCTCTAGAAGTTTTTTTAAAATATCTTTAGGTGCTCCTATGTTGGGTGCATATATGTTTACCAGGGTTATATCCTCTTGTGGAATCGATCTATTTAGTATTATGTAGTAAACTTTATTGTCTCTTGTGATGGCCTTCATTTTGAAGTTGATTTTGTCAGATATGAGTATTGCTACCCAGCTTTTTGTTCTTTTTCATTAGCATGGAAAATTTTTTCATCCCTTCATTCTCATCCTGTGTGTGTCTTTTATTCTGAGGTGGATTTCTTTTAGATAGCATATTGTTGAGTCATATTTTGCATCCATTCAGCTACCCTACGTCTTTTGATTGGAGCATTTAATCCAATTACATTTAAGGTTATTATTGATAGGTACTTATTTATTGCCATTTTAATTCTGTATGCCTAGGTTTCTTTTTCTATTTCTATTTCTCCTTCTCATTACAGCAGTCCCTTTAGCATTTCTTGTAATGCTGCTCGGTGGTGATGTACTCCTTTAGCCTGTTTTTGTCCGTGAAGCTCTTTATTTGACCGTCTATTTTGAATGATAGCCTTGCTGGATATAGTAATCTTGGTTTCAGATTCTTGCTTTCCATCACCTTCAGTACTTCATGCCATTCCCTTCGGGCCTGTAGAGTTGTTTCTTCTTCTTCTTCTTCTTCTTCTTCTTCTTCTTCTTCTTCTCCTTCTCCTTCTCCTTCTCCTTCTCCTTCTCCTTCTCCTTCTCCTCCTCCTCCTCCTCCTCCTCCTCCTCCTCCTCCTCCTCCTCCTCCTTCTCCTCCTCCTCCTCCTCCTCCTTCTCCTCCTTCTCCTCCTCCTCCTCCTCCTCCTCCTCCTCCTCCTCCTCCTTCTCCTCCTCCTCCTCCTCCTCCTCCTCCTCCTCCTCCTCCTTCTCCTCCTCCTCCTCCTCCTCCTCCTCCTCCTCCTCCTCCTCCTTCTTCTTCTTCTTCTCTTCTTCTTCTTCTTCTTCTTCTTCTTCTTCTTCTTCTTCTTCTTCCTCTTCTCCTCCTCCTCCTCCTCCTCCTCCTCCTCCTCCTCCTCCTCCTTCTCCTCCTTCTTCTTCTTCTTCTTCTTCTTCTTCTTCTTCTTCTTCTTCTTCTTCTTCTTCTTCTCTTCTTCTTCTTCTTCCAACTGGAAATCCACTACCAAATCAATTTTTTAAATATATTTTTATTGATTTCAGAGAGGAAGGAAGAGGGAGAGAAAGATAGAAACAACAATGATGAGAGAATCATTGACTGACTGCCTCCTGCGTGCCCTTAACTGGGGATCAAGCCCACAACCTGGGGATGTGCTCTCAACTGGAATCAAACCTGGAACCTTTCAGTCCGCAGTCTGACGCTCTATCCACTGAACAAAACTAGCTAGGGCTGGCCTGTAGAGTTTCTGATGAGAAATCAGGTGTCAGCCTTATGGGAGTTCCTTTGTAGGTAATAGTTTGCTTTTCTCTTGCTGCCTTTAAGATTCTCTGTTTGTCTTTAATTTTTGGAATTTTAATTATGATGTGTCTGAGTTGGGCCTGTTTGTTTGGATTCTTCTTGCTTGGGACTCTTTGTGATTCCTGAACTTGTGTGCCTTTTTCCTTAACCAGATTAGTGAAGTTTTCTTCATTACTTCTTCAACCATGTTCTCTATCCCTTCCTCCTTTTCTGCCTCTTTTGAAACTCCTGCTATTAAAATACTGTTATGTTTCATGGTGTCCCACAGCTCCCTTAAGCTGTCCTCCTGTTTTTTAATTTTTTTTCCTTTTTCATTCTCTGATTGAGTGATTTTTTCAACCCTGTTTTCTAATTCACTTATTTGATCCCCAGCTTCCCCTAATCTGCTGTGTATTCCTTCCAATGTGTTCTTTATTTGTGCTATGTCATTCTTTATTTCTGTTTTCTTAGTTACTATATCTTTTCTCATGCTGTTGAGCATCTTTACCATCATTTTTCTGAACTCTATATCAGATAAATTTCTTATCTCCATTTCATTTATTTATTCTTCTGGAGAATTCTCTTGTTCTTTCATTTGGGGTTTGTTTCTTTGTCTCCTCCTTTTGGCTGCCTGTTTGGGTTTGTGACTTTGTATTAGGTAGATCTGCTATGCCTCTCAATCTCTAGTGCATGACAGTTTGAAATGCTGTTTCTGACTAATTAGATCAGGCAAAGTCTCAAAGCCACCAGAGACTGCCTCTGCCTACAGATGATAGGATTCCATCTTGAATTGCCATCAGGAAATACTCCACAGGTGTGGTGTGTGTTTTTGTTTTTTTTCCAATAGGGTGGGGCTATTGTTTCTGTCTGGAGGCTAATTGTTATTCTCAGTCTCTTAATAGGCCTCAGAAACTCCGCACTGTGGAACAAGTATATTCTAATAGGGTGGGTCAACTGTCTTCCCCCAGGAAAGCCACCTCTATAGCAAATGTCTGCATGAAAATGGTGACCTCTGCAGTGTGTAGGATTGACTCAGCACAGGAAACAGGCGTCTCTGTCTTCTGAGCTATATACCAGAGCCCCTGACCCTGGCTTCTGATCACACAGCTTCAGTCCACTCAGCCCTCCCTCTGCTGGAGCATAAGGTGAGTGGCTCCACATCAAAGTTTGTGTGTTGGCACTTTAGGAGGGTGCCTGCATTTCCAGCCATCTCTCCCTGGCAGACAGGAACCCTGCTGCTTTTCACAGCCAGATGTTATGTGGGTACCCTTCTCAGTTCTGGTGCTCTCTGCTGGTGGGCCCAGCTTACAGATTAGACCCGAGTTCTCAGTGACATGCCCCGCCCCCCCTCAAGCCCCCCCCCCCCCCCCGGCACAGCTGAGATATCTCTCTGAACTCAGCTGCTGTTTGTGGGAGCCCAGCCAGCCCTTTCATGCCTCTGTCCTTCCTACCAGTCTCTATGTGGTTTCCACTTTCCATCTTTGATTATTAGTATTCTCCCCAGTGAGTCTTCAGTTGATTATTCAGGAAGTTTTTCTGTATTTTAGTTGTAGTTCCAGTGTAGTCCTGGGAGCGTGTCTGTGCAGCATCCACTTCCCTTGCAACTTCTTAAGCCACCTCTGCCAAACCTGTCACCTTGACTTTCCATGTTTTGTTGTATGTGAGGAATTATTTCATTGTTCCTCTTTAACTTTAGATCCTTGAAGTGCTTAAAGAGTCCATTTTTGAAGTGAATCAGTTAAAATGTTTCCATTTCCTTCCACAATCTCAAACTGACCAGTGCTTTTTCTGGACTTAACTTTTTAAATTATATTTTAAATTTATTTTAATATAATTTATTTTCCATTGCCATTAATCTCCCCTATCCTCTCTTTCACCTTCATTTCCCCACTCTTCTCACCCCACAATCAACACACTTTTGTCTGTGTCCATGAGTTCTTTCTCCTTTTTTCTTTTTTGCTCAATCCCTTCATCTTCTCCAAGCCCCTGTCCCTGAATAGCTGTCAGCCTGCTCTCTATCTATGAGTCTGTATTTTGCTGGTGACTTCAGTTTGTTCATTAGATTCCACATATAAGTGAAATCATATTACTTATTTTTCTCTGACTGGCTTATGTCACTGAACATACTGTGACTTTCAGTCTGTGTGTTTCTTTCAATCTGAAGTGAGTTTCTTGTAGACAGCATATGTATGGATCTTGTTTTCTTATCCATTCATCACTCTGTGTATTTTAATTGGAGCATTTAATCCACTTACATTTAAAGTAATTATTAATAGATATGTAGTTATTGCCATTTTATTATTCATATTTTTGTTCTTTTTTCCCTCTTAAAGAGGCTCCTTTAACATTTCTTGTAATACTGGTTTTGTGGTGATGAACTCCTTTAGCTTTTTCTTGTCTGAGAAGCTCTTTATTTCTCCCTCAATTCTAAATGATAGCCTGCGGGTCAAGTAATCTTGGTTGTTGCTTTTTATCATTTTGAATATTTTATGCAAATATCTTCTGGCATGCAAATTTTCTGTCGAGAAATCAGTTGACAGTCTTATGGAAGCTCTCTTTAGGTAAATAACTGCTTTCCTTTTGCAGCTTTTAAGAGAGTGGTTCTTAACCTGTGGGTCGCGACCCCTTTGGTGGTGGAATGACCCTTTCACAGGGGTCTCCTAAGACCATCCTGCATATCAGATATTTACATTACGATTTATTACAGTAGCATCATTACAGTTATGAAGTAGCAACGAAAATAATTTTATGGTTGGGTCACAACATGAGGAACTGTATTTAAAGGGCCAGAAGGTTGAAAACCACTGTTTTAAGAGTCTTTGTCTTTAACCTTTGACATTTTAATTATGATGTATCTTGGTGTGGACCTCTTTGGTTCATCTTGTTTGTTATTCTGTGCTTCCTGGACTTGTATGTCTGTTTCCTTCACCAGGTAGGGGAAGTATTCTGTCATTATTATTATTATTATTATTATTTAATATATTTTTATTGATTTCAGAGAGGAAGGGAGAAGGAGAGAAAGATAGAAACACCAATGATGACAGAGAATCATCAATCGGCTGCCTCCTGCCTGACCCCCACTAGGGATCAAGCTTGCAACCCAGGCATGTGCCCTGACCAGGAATTGAGCCATGACCTCCTGGTTCATAGGTCAATGCTCAACCACTGAGCCATGCTGGCTGGGCCTTTCTCCATTTTTTAAATTGGAGTGTTTGTCTTCCTTTTGTTTAAGTTATCTGAGTTCTTTATATATTTTGGAAATTAAACCCTTATCAGATTTGTCATTGGAAAATGTGTTCTCCCATGCAGTGAGCCTCCTTTTCACTTTGTTCATGGTTTCTTTTGCTGTGAAGGAGCTTTTTTTTATTTTGATGCAGTACCATTTGTTTATTTTATTCTTTGTTTCCTTTGTCCTAAGAGTTGCATTGGCAAACATAGAGTTGTCTGAGATTTTGCTGCTGCTTGTCTCTATTTTGTTTACTTACTTTTTCTAAAAATATATTTTATTGAATTTTTACAGAGAGGAAGGGAGAGAGATAGACAGAGACATCTATCAGCTGCCTCCTACACACACCCTACTGGGGATGTGCCTGCAACCAAGGTACATGCCCTTGACTGGAATCGAACCTGGGACCCTTCGGTCCGAAGGCTGACGCTCTTTCCATTGAGCCAAACCAGCCAGGGCTGTTTACTTATTTGTTGAAGTTTTGTTTATTTCTTTCATTTGGGACATCTTTTTTGTCTCTTCATTTTAGCAGCTTCCCTTGTTTGTTTCTATGTATTAGATAGAGGTGCTATATCTCCCAGTCTTGTAGAGTGGCCTTGTGTACTAGGGCTCCTGGGGGTCTCTCTGGTTACCCTAGCCTGGTGGTTCAGGTGCGCCCTGCATGTAGGCTGTGTGTACCCTCCTGTGTAGTTAAGGCTTGCTTGCTACCGGCACATCGGTGGGCGGTGTTTAACACAAGGCCAATCATCTTTGAAGACTGGCTGGTCCACTGTGGAGCAGCTGCAGTGCAGGGGCTGACCCCGGGGAGCAGGACTCACTTTAGCAGGACTCTGGTGCCTGATGAGGCAACCCCTTGAATATGTCATTCAGGGAGCTGCTTGGGTGGTGCTTCAGTGTGGTCTAAAGCTGGCCACCATATATGTTGGCGCTTAGGTCTCCTGGGTGGTGCAGGCCAATGTCAGCCACAGCTTGACTGCCTGGGGCTACCTGACATGAGCTACAAAGTGATCAGATGGCTGCTGCCTATGCTGGGCTTGGAGGTGCCAAGAAGAGGCCAAGCTGCAACCAGTACCAGCTGCTAGTGCCAACCTTGAGGCTGCTTAGCAAGGGATACAGGGCAGGCTGAGGTCAGCTGCTGCTTGTTTGTGGTTTGTGGGCATTTAAGAGATTTTAAGAAAGTCCACAACATGAGCCAAGACAGGCTGTTTGTATGGCAGTGTTACTGGAATTGGCTTGGTGAGGCAGGATCTCGGGGAATCACCAGGGCAGGGCAAACAGTGTGAGCCAGGTTGATGGAGACTCAGATATGGCATCTGCCTGCAGGCTCTGTCGGGGGAGGCTCAGCAGAGAAACAGTGGCCTGTACCAGTACTTCCATTTGGGAGAAAGCTGCCCCTCCAGCCCTTGCCCTGAAACCAAACAATTCAGTTTCTCCTCATATGTCCCTGGTATCTTTCAAGGTGTTGGAGCTCAGAGTGAGTTTGAGTTAGTCCATGCGTGGGCCCTTTAAGAGGAATTGCCTGGGACTTCAGCAGCCTCTGTCTCACTCAGCCACAATCCTTGCTGGTTTTTACACCCAGAAGTTATGGGGACTTCTTTATCTGGCACCGGAACCCTGGGCTGAGGGCCTGGTGTGGGGCTGTTCCTGTAGGCAGCCATCAGCTAGAGTGGGCCTGTCTGGCACTTTGGAGGGGTGGGCTGTGCAAGGCCTGTGCAGAGGATATGGGCGCACCAGGATCCAGTGGTATCCAGTGCAGATACCATCCGGCTCCCCCAGATGTGCAGGCACCAGTCCAGCATGGGAGGCAGACTGAGGGCTGTGCCATCGCCTGTCTTCCAGAGGGCAGGCCCCGCAGCATCCTCCCACTGCCACAGGCAGTCAGATAACTCGAGAGTCTCCCTCATGGGCCAGGAAGGCACAGGTGGGGCTGTTACACAAGCTCACCAAGCTAAAGAGGTGGAGGGCTGGATAGAGCCTGAGCCAACGAAAAGTAGCAAGGCAATTGGATAGGAAAAAGCCCTCCCCTTTCTATCCTTATAAGAACCTTGGGCTTGAGCAGGAAGGGGGATGGTCTTTGAGATGGGAGTCTACTGTTCTCCCAGGTCACGCCACCTGAGTACACCGTTTTGCACTCACACCCTTCTCACAGGTTGGCCTTTGTGGCGGCCGGCAGCCCAGCCTGCGTTTTCGGTTACAGGCAGGAAGCCCTTGCTCCTCAGGAGCAACCTCTGCAGCCGAAATCCCCCTCCCAATTTCACCTGCCACACGTGGGTGTGGGGCCAGCCATGCTGCATCCCTGCCTCCCACCGGCCTGGATGTGGGTTCTTCTCTGAGTCCTTGTTCCAGGGCTTTTGTTCAGCTAGGTTTTAGATTCCGAATGATGGTTGTTCTGTAGTTTAGTTGTAATTTGATGTGGTTGCAGGAAGCTCTGAGTGCAGCATTTACCTATTCTGCCAACGTGACCAGAAGCCCCTATAATACTTCTTTTTCTATTGTATTATCTGATCCAAACAATTTTATAGTCAAAGTCTATCAAACTTTGGTAAGTAATTTCCCTTGAAGTCAAAACTTGATAAAGTCAACACCTACACACGTGTGTGTGCATATGTGCACACATGGATGCATGCACACAGCTACACAAAAAGTTCACTGTTGAATATAAACACAAAAATGTGAAACATAGACATTTAAATCGAATAACACTACACCGTGACAAAATAGGCTTTATTCTAGGAATACGGGTAGAAACCACACAGCTCTCTGACAGCACACACAATCGTTTGCAGACGCCATGCTGTAGCGTGGGGAGACTTGTTTGCCATTGCTAGACCTGAGATATCAGACAGCAGTGGGCGTGTCGGTTTTGAGGGCAGGGCCTCCCTCAGACACTGTGGATGCTCAATAAGCACTGACTGGACAATGAAATTAAGTCAACATCATTTTACTGTCACTACCAGGCATGTTCAACCTCTTACTAAGCCATCTGCATAGCCTCTTCCACCCCCTCCTTAATTCTTTGTAAAAACTGCTTTAGTATCAGCCAGCAAGCTTGAACGTGGATCAGGTCATTAAATCCAGAGCCGTGGGCCAGCCAGGCGCTGCTCCTGTCGCCCTCTCCTGGCCACTGGCAGGGGGTGTATGTCTGTACGGAAGGGGGTTGCGGTCACTCATGCTGGCCGCATCCTCTTCACAGGTTGGGGACATCCA
>NW_027669519.1:0-15795 GCF_964212035.1 Myotis nattereri | reverse complement strand
TTTCACCACTCCTTTTCGACATAATATTGGAAGGGCTAGTCACAGCGATTAGAAATGAAGAAGAAATAAAATGCATCCAAATTGGTAAAGAATTAAAACTGTCATTATTCACATATGACATGATATTGTACATAGAAAAACCTAAAGACTCCATAAAAAAACTACTAGACTTAATAAATGAATTTGGCAATGTACAGGATACAAAATGAACACCCAGAAATCTATGGCTTTTTTATACACCAATAATGAACTCACAGAGAGAGAAACTAAAAAAACAATCCCGTTATCATTGCAACAAAAAAATTAAGATACCTAGGAATAAACTTAACCAAGGAAGTAAAGAATCTATAGTCAGAAAATTACAGGACGTTAAAAAAAGAGATAGAGGAAGACCTATACAAATGGAAGATTATACCATGTTAATTGATTGGAAGAATCAACATCATTAAAATATCCATACTACCCAAAGAAATCTATAGATTCAATGCAATCCCCATTAAATTACCAACTTCATATTTCACAGACCTAGAACAAACTCTCCAAAAATTCATATGAAATAAATTTAAAAAGGACCCTGAATAGCTGCAACAATCCTGAGAAAGAAGAACAAAGTTGGAGGGATCACAATACCAGATATCAAGCTATATTACAAAGCCACTGTTCTCAAAACTGCCTGGTACTGGCACAAGAACAAACATATAGACAAATGGAACTGAACAGATAACCCAGAAATCGACCCAATCCATTATGCACAATTAATATTTGACAAAGGAGGCAAGAGCATACAATGGAGTCAAGACAGTCTCTTCAATAAATGGTGTTGGGAAAATTGTACAGATACATGCAAAAAAATGAAACTAGACCACCAACTTACACCATACACAAAAATAAACTCAAAATGGATAAAGAACTTAAATGTAAGATAGGAAACCATAAAAATCTTAGAAAAATCCATGGGCAGCAAAATATCAGACATATGTCGTAGAAATATCTTTACAGCTCCTAGGACAATGGAAACTAAGAGAAAATAAACAAATGGGACTACATCAAAATAAAAAGCTTCTGCACAGCAAAAGAAATCATCAACAAAACAAGAAAGCCCACTGCATGGGAGAACATATTTGCCAATGTTATCTTCAGTAAGGGCTTAATCTCCAACATTTACAGGGAACTCATACAACTTAACAAAAGGAAGATAAACAATCCTATCAAAAAATGGACAAAGGACCTAAATAGATGCTTTTTGAAAGAGGACATACCAAAGGCCAAGAGACATATGAAAACACTAGAGGCCCGGTGCATGAATTCCTGCATGGAGGGGGGCCCCTCTGGGTTACCTGTGGAGATCAGGCTAAAAGCCACAGTCCAACGTCACCTGCAGCTCCTACCTGCCACTCCTGCTCATCCTGGCCCCACTGTGCCTGCTGTGGGCTTACGCCCCATCAGTCCCAATCGGGAGAGGGTTGCACTGCCATAGCACCACTTGCCGGCTGTGAGCCCTGAGTCTGGAGCCCTCCTGAGGGGAGTGTCCTGTGGGGTTGGGCTGAAACTGGCTCTCCAACATCCCCTGAGGGGTCCCGAATTGCAAGAGGGTGCAGGCCAGGCCGAGGAACCCCACTGGTGCATGATTGGGCCATGGAGGGACCACAGAAGGGCTCCAGAGTGTGTCTGGCCCCATCTCGCCCAGTCCTGATCAGGGCCAATCGGGGCCAGCCAGCTGGGGAGGGACCACAGGAGGTTGGCCATCCAGGGAGGGACCACGGGAGGGCTCCAGGGTGTGTCTGGCCCATCTCACTGAGTCCCGATTGGCCAGAACCCAGCAGCAAGCTAACCTACTGATCGGAGCATCTGCCCCCGGTAGTCAGTACACATCATAGCGACTGGTCAACCTGTTGACTGTCTGCCCCCTGATGGTCAGTGCAGGTCATAGTGACTGGTCAACCAGTTGAATGTCTGCCTCTTGGTGGTCAGTGCACATCATAGTAAGCGGTTGAGTGGCCTTAGAAAATCATTAGCATATTACGCTTTGATTGGTTGAACAGTCAACTGGTCACCAGATGACTGGACACTTAGCATATTAGGCTTTTATTATAT
Source organism: Myotis nattereri (assembly GCF_964212035.1). Taxonomy (NCBI): domain Eukaryota; kingdom Metazoa; phylum Chordata; class Mammalia; order Chiroptera; family Vespertilionidae; genus Myotis; species Myotis nattereri. The sequence continues at coordinate 13,701 of NW_027669519.1, read as the reverse complement.
AGGAGGAGAGGCCCAGTTAACAAAATTCGTGTGGGGGTATGGTCCCTAAGCCTGACCAGCAATCAGGGCCATCTTCCCCAGCTGCCCAAAGCTGGCCCCGCCCCCTGCCGCCACCCACCCCTGGTTCCCTGTTTGGCTTTGGGCTATTGGAGCCTGTCAGCCAGGGAAAGGGATCAAGAGGTGTTCAGTGCACCTCATGGTGACTGGTCGAGTGTTTGTTCTGATCATTCCACTGTTAGGTCAATTTGCATCTTACCCTTTTATTATATACGATAGAGGCCCAGTGTACAGGTGGGGGCTGGCCGGCCTGCCCTGATGGAGGCTCCTGATTGGGGTGGGGGTCCCCACTGGGGAATGTGGCCTGCCGGGGTGAGGGGCCGTGGTCGTTCTGATCTCTGGTTGTTCTGATTGTTCCGCAGTTTCAGTCACTGGGCTTTTAATATATAGGATGCTCAAAGTCACTAATCCTCAGAGAGATGCAAATCAAAATGACAATGAGGTACCATCTCACACCTGTCAGAATGGCTATCATCAACAAATCAACAAACAACAAGTGCTGGCGAGGATGTGCAAAAAGAGGAACCCTTGTGCACTGCTGGTGGGAATGCAGACTGGTGCAGCCACTGTGGAGAACAGTATGGAGTTTCCTCAAAAAATTAAATATGGAACTGCATTTGACCCAGTGATCCCACTTCTAGGAATATATCCCCAGAAACCAGAAACATCAATCAGAAAGGATATATTTACCCCTATGTTCATAGCGGCATAATTCACCATAGCTAAGATTTGAAAACAGCCTAAATGCCATCAGCAGATGAGTGGATTAAAAATCTGCACAATGGAATACTATGCTACTGTAAAAGAGAAGGAACTCTTACCATTTGCAACAACATGGATGGACCTGGCGAGCATTATTGTAAGTGAAATAAGCCAGTCAGAGAAAGATAAACATCACATGATCTCACTCATTTGTGGAATATAATGAACAACAAAAACTGGTGAACAAAAATAGAACCAGAGTCATAGAAGCATGGAACAGACTGTCCAACCTATGAGTGAAGGGGGTGGATGGAGGCAAGAGATCAACCAAAGGACTTGTATGCAGGCATCTGAGCATAACCAATCGACATAGACAGTAGGAGGGTGAGGTCACGTGCTGGGAGGTGGGAGCAGCTGGAGAGAGGTCAATAGGGGGAAAAGGTGACTCATAACAATAACGAATTTAAATTAAAATAATAATAAATATATAAAGTACATTTGACGGGCTTGACTGTCAAACCCAACCCTGGGTCTTGTGAACGACCCACCTCAAATTAGTCCCTGACCTGGAAGTAGGCACTTTCATTACTACCTCACTGTCCATAACTTGTTCTCCCTCCATCAGTCACACAACAAAGGATGATGATTCCTTTTATCCTCCCCGCTCTCCAGAGCTGCCCGTGGTTTCCCAATGCAGTCACAGCCTCCAAAGCCTCGAGTAGGCAGTGCTGTGTTCCCTGTGAAGACAGACTCAGAGCCTTATGTGTAGACTTAGGAGTTGAGTTAGTCTCTGAACTTGGTGTGTTTGTTCTGCATTCCTATGCTTTCAGGATCAGAGTATCTCTTGTCACTTTTAAGGAAGAATATAGTTTAAAAGGACAAAAATAAGGGAAAAAGGACCTCTCACATACTCACTGCCACAGCCTCTCAGGTATATGGCTGCCGCCCACTGTCACATCTCAATGTTTCCTATGAAGTTTCTGCCTGGGAAATCCCTTCTTGGAAGCTCTGGGTGTGGTGGGAAGAGTCAGAACGCCTGTCGAGCACTCATCATGTGAATTCAATTTTACATAAAAGCAATTGGTACTGCAGCTGAGCAAGGCCTCCTGGGGACAGCTCGGGCGCTCTGCAGAATTGCCTGCCTGGCTGCAGCCCGGCCAGCGGGGCCAGCGGCCGGCAGCCAACAGCACTGTCACAGGCCACGGCGGAGAGCTGCCCACGTGGAGCTGGAAACGGGGTACTGGGATGAGATGATGGTTACGAGACAGGCTGCCCCTTCAGGTAAACATGGGGAGTCCTGGGGAAGTAGCCTCCTGGACACTGAGCTGGGGAAGCGCATGTGTGAAAGCAGCAGCAGCCTTCCCTTCTGTAACGTAGGGAGATGCGTGAAGGCACCTGCGCACATCTGCGGGAGGCAGGGCCCCCACCCTATGATCTCATGTATGTGACATCTGTGGCGTCACCTCCATTGTCCAGATGAGGAAACGGAGGCTTAGCCAGATTAAGGGATTTCTCTGAGTTTAAGCAGCGGTTAAAAAGGGTTCACATGCACGAACAAACACAGATTCCATCCATGCAGGTGTTTCTCCTTGTTTTCATGGTCCACTGTCATGTTTTGCAAGAAAAAGAGTATTATTTAGTTCTGCAGAATTTCGTTTATAATTTATTCCCTGGGGAGAAAGTGACTAAGTGGATGGTGTGATTTTAAGATTCTCAACTCCCCCAACTACCCACCATATGGGCCTCTGTAATCAGATATTTGATGTGAACAACCTGGGGTAGACATATCATAACACAGGTGTCAACGTAATGGTAGCACTTTGACCCTGACACTGCCCGACGACTGTCCTTATAGCCATGGCAGATCCAGGCTGCGAGAGGCGGGATCTTGTACAAGCTCACCTACAATTCTCCTTGCAGACTCGGGTAGCAATAGCATTTCAAATATCAAGTTCTTGTCTTTGCTTGATGCCATTTGGCCTTTCCTGCCAGTATTCTACAAAAATGTGATATCAGGTGCTCATATGTTGAGAATTTGGTGAATTCATAAATACCATTTAAGATTTTTAGCCCTGTTCTGGGAGTCCAGTAACAATCACTGTAGGGCCATAATGAAGTAAAGTTTGTTGATATATGCATAAGTAACAGGTTGGCTAGAATAATTCTTTACTCCTGAAGGTGGTTGTGACAGCTGTGACAACAGAAACTAATCATCCAGACTTAGCTCCTTGGAAACCATGTGTGGCTCAGAAGGGGTGTCCTGGGAGGATGGCAATGGGATCCTGAGTTACTGAGCCTTTCTCCCCAATCCCCTCCACCAGAGAGGCACTGGCTGTGCCTCGGATACCCACACAGCCATCTGAGCTCTCGGGCTTGGGGGATACCCTGCCCTGTGTCCGGGAGTGAGTGGAGGAACGTGCGAAGGGAACGGGTGTACCTGTCTGCTACAGTGGGTAGCTTCTCCCACTGCAACCCCCCCTGGGAGTTCTGCAGCCTGTGAGCACGCTGCTTGGAGGGGAGTGTCGCTGAGGCATGAAGCTGGAAAGAACCACCCTAGGCACTGACACCCCACAGGCGGAATGGCGGTTCCCTCGCTCATTCCCCACAGACCAAGCGGGTAATAATCTGCAAAGCTGCCAGAGGCTGTGACGACCTGCCACGAAGACTGGCTCTTGGTGATGCTGAGGGAACAGCAAACCAGGCAGCTGGCAAGGAGTGACAGCAACCTCAGGACCTGTGAGCAGCAGGAGGAAGCTCAAGATGAATGATCAAAATATTGGATCATTTGAAATAATGACAATCTCAAAGGAATGAGGAAAACATTTTTACTTGAAAAGTATGATTTGCAAATTTTAAAATTTAGAATTCCAGTTCCAGGAGAGATGTAAAGGGATTGAAGCTGGGCACAGCACAGGAAGGGCTGGACACCTTGTGAGATGCATGACTCAGCTACGAGGCCTTAGGTCAGTGGATTCCCACTCTGTGTCCAGCACGTTCATGTAGACACCTCCTAACTCAGGCAAGGACGGCAGTGGTGCCGATGCCTGTGGGTTGGTATTTTTATCTTTTGTGTCAGCATAGCTGCCAGCTCCCTGCTTCTTGCTCCAGCTCAGGCAGCGGCTCACTGATGAGCCGCATGACCTCTCTGCACTGCCTTTGAGCTACTCCAACACGTGGTCCTGTGAATGATCAGAAGAAAACACGAATCTCTTCTACTCCAACTTTGAGGAAGAAATCTCTGAAAATGTTCTCATGGAAAGAAACCCAAACAATGATTTAGAGCCAGGGGCCTATCATAACATACAGAATCATTTCAATTGCCAGATTATTCTGGCAGTTTCTGCTGACAAAAATAAATCTTTTTAACAGATCATTTATTTCATCGGTGTTCATCTCTCAGTGGTGTTTGAATATTTCCAGTATGTAAGGTCAAGTATACATGAGCCCAAGATAAGAATTTTCTTTATGTGTTCCAGATCCAAATTCTAATCAGAGATTCCATTTTATAAAATGCATGCCCGGACTGGCTCCGTAGCCAAAGTTTTATCTTGAAAATCAGGATAGAAAATCCAGAAAGTCTTGGCTGGCAGGCCTTGGCATTGTTTGTGGATGGAGGGGTGAGGCAGGAGGCACCCAGCTGGACTGGGCGCGTGGGCGTCTGCCCCGTTCTCAGCAGCCGCTGCCGGGACAGCACCTGCTCCTGCGTGAGGTGCGGGAGCAGCGGCAGGACAGTGCTGAGAGGACATGAGGAAACGGTGACTCTGCTTTAACTCACGCGGGTGCTTTCTTTTTGCCCCCCAAAAGCCAGGCATTGTTTTCTCCTAATTCTGGGGCAGAGGTGTTATAAAAGGGATGCTAGCAAGCATGAAGCCTTAACCTGGGGATTCCTCTGACCAGGTCATAGGGCTGACTGTGGCTTCCCAGAGCCAAGTGCATTGGAACATGTGACTGCCCATTGTCCATCCCCGGAACTGTTTGGGGTTAAGTCAGGCCAACTTTGCTGTTCTACAGCCCTCTTAGAGTAGCCGATAAGGCAGGGGAAATGAGCTCATAAGCCAAACAAACAAACAAAAATATCAAACAACAACAAACATTTAATGAATGAAGATCATTTTGTCAACAGACAGAGAGAAGCTTTATAGATTATATCAGAAGTGTAAATATTAAAGCATAAAACTTGAGAACTTAGAATCAGCTGTAAAACATATGAAAATTAAGGGAAGGTATTACCAATCTAAACTATGAGTTAGAAACCATGGAACTGAAATATCAGATATGAAAAGTATGCAGGGTGGGACAAAAGTAGGTTTACAGTAATGAGAACGTGAAACAGAGTTTATCCTTATGTTATTGTTTATTCTTGTATTATATATTTTTCCATAAGAACAACCATAAACCTACCTTTGTTCACCCCAATACTAGTAGAAATAAATGATTTAGAACAAGAAGTAGAAAATAGTAGTAAACCTCCACTGATTTAAAAAATTGAATGCAATTCAAAAATTTTCATAAAGAAATACCTAAGCCTAAATAACTTTATTGAAACTCTATTAAACATTTAAGAAATTATACTAACCTTAAATTTTCAGAAAATAGGAAAAAAAAAAAAAAAAGACTTCCTGATTCATTTTATGTGGCCAGCACAGCTATGATATCCAAATCTGAGTGTGACTTTATAATTAATGGTGAAATATTGCATGTTTTCCATCTATGATTGCAAACAAGGCGAAAAACATCTGCATGTCACATTGTACTGGAGGGTTTAGCTAGTGCACAAAGGCAAGCCAGAGGCATAATAAAGTTTGGAAAGAAAAATATTAAAACTTTATTTACAAATTATATGATTGTGTAAAGAGAAAATCTCCGTGAATCTACCCTGCAAAACCCACTACAACTGATAAGTGAATGTATCTTAATGTCAGCATACCAGACCAGCATACAAAAATCAGTATATTTTTCAGTATTAGTAACAAATAATTAGGAAATACGTTTCAAAAATTACTATTTACAATAATATTTAAAATCAAATATTTATAAATAAATTTTAAAAACTTGTGCAAGACCTTACCCTGGAAAACATGAAACATTATTGGAAGTATTAAAGGTCTCTTATAAATAGAGAGCTATACCATATGCATGGATTAGATGAGTCAATAGTATTAAGATGTCAAATCTCTCCACATTGTTAATCTTGATGTAATCCCAATCAAAGTCTTTGTTGGCTTATTTGTAAAAATTTACAAGCTCATTCTAAATATTGCCCCCCTCTGGCAATCTCTCCTACCGTTAGGCATGCATCCACTCTGTAACCCAGAAAGTTGACCCTCAGGCATCTGTCCCAGAGGAATTGTAAACACAGCCTCCAAACAGCAACACATGTCCCCAGAAGATTATATAAAAACACCCTTTCGAAACACTGAAAACAGCTGAAATGATGTACAAATTTAAATTTCTAAATTTAGAAATGATTACAGTAATGTTTTAAAACTTTCACATTACACCTATACTCTCCAGGAATACATAGATATAACTATGAACACAGAATCCAAAATCATGCTTGTCACAAGTAGGAGGAGACAGAGGGTGGAGGGATGACATAATGACAGAGAGATCACCATGTTCTCAGTTTTGTGCACTAGATTTTTCTTAAAAACAGCCAACAAACAAATACATGAGCAAGAAGCTGCCCCTGGGCCAATCTTGAGAGCACCACAAATCTAGGATTGTGTTTTATTCAATCTGTGCATCTCAGGTTCACTGAGGAAAATGAACCACATTTAGTTATTCAAAATCTCTATTGTAGTGGATTGTGTTAGAAAGAAAATTTAACTTATGACTTTAAATAACTGACTATGTATCATTTCTGTGTGTTGCTATTGTCCATAGACTTCTCTATACTGGTGTGCCCAGGGTTTGATCTTTGGGGCAATGTATTCTCTCTGCTTGTTCTCATCTGTACAAAATACCTCGGAATTTGCCATTTCCAACCTAAATCTGTGTTCTGTGTCCCAGGGTCTAGCCTTCTTCATACAGCTGTAGACTGGACATGGACATCGAGGCGGCCCATGTACTTCCTCAGAGGGCGGAGGACGTGTACTTTTCACAGACTTATCCCCTTGCTCTACCCCAGTGCCTGACAGAGGGCAGGACATCAATAAATAGTTGCTGAAGGGATGACTATCTCAAACTCAGCAATCAAAGTTGTCCCACAGCATTCCTTACACACATGCGCTTCTTCCTCCTTTATTCTGAATGCCCTTCATTCTAAGAATGTAACCACATCCACCAAGAAACACAGTCCAGAAATCCAGACACCCCTTCACCAACTCCTCCATGGACTCTCGTTTCTAGATGCTGTCAAATTCATCCCTGCCTCCACATTCTCTGCTACTACCTCTTCAGCCCTTGTTGCTTCTCAGAAGATGACACTAAACTCCCAATTGGTTTTATGGCCTCAGCCCACCCACTTCAACATGCTCCCGTTCTCTTCCCAAACTTGCTAGCACGTTGAGGCCTCCTGTGCTAAATTAGAATGAGACAGCAGCTAAAAGATTGTGCATGTCCTGTGTCATAGGGGAAACATTGCCCTTGTATGTGCCAAAGACATTGCAGAAAGCTTTTAAAAAATTTTTATCTTTTATTTTTTAACCCTCAACTGAGGACATGTTTATTAATTTTTAGAGAGAGAATAAGGGGGAGAGAGAGAGAGATGTAAGAGAGAAACATTGATTGTGCCCCAACTGGGGATCAAACCCACAACTTAGGTATGTGCCCTGACCGGGAATCAAACTTGCATCCCTTTGCTGTATGGGACCACACTCCAACCAGCTGAGCGCCCGGCCTGGGAACTTTAAAAATGTTTACAACTCTGCGCTCACCCATGTTCCCCAGTTTAGTCTCTCTTCTAAAATTATGTTGAGTGGGGGACGTGGACACACAAAGCAAGAGATGAGGGCTCTTGTTTTGTTGAAATTCAAATTGAGACGTGTCAAGATTTCATGCTTTCTCATGCAAATTTCAGAAACCCTAAATTACTCAGATTTCATTTACCACATGAAGAAAGTATGCGTTATTAACTATTCCAATTTCACTCTCTTCACAAAGGCTGACACTGTCCTGAGCACAAATTCACACATTGGGACATGAAAAAAGAAGAAACAGTGCACCTCCCAGAAGCTATGAAGCGACTCCAGCGAATTAAACTTCCCCAGGTCTTCCTAATAATTGTGAATGCTGGAACTGTGGGAATTGGCTTCTGGCAACTGGTTTTAGCAGAATTTAGCTGGAGCCAAATTAGCCGCAATAGGAAAGCGCTACCCCAGCGGCTCTCCTACCAGAGGCATTGCTCTAGCTCAGTGGTTCTCAACCTTGGCTGCACATTAGAATCTGCTGGGAGCTGGTCCATCCTTGCTGTTTCAAGGGACCTGGCATATATGGCATACTGTTCTTAATATGTTTGCTCACCTTCTTGGCACTATGTGTTTTAACCAAGGTCACCTCTCTGAGAAAGGTTGTTTCCCCAGATAGGGATTTTCCCCTGAAGTTAGGGAGGGAATAAAACCCCTTAACTGAGTGCCAGGCGGGTAATTAATCACTTTAACTATGAACAATCATGCTTAAGCTACATAATCTTTACTCCCTGGAATGGAGATAAGAAACGCCCTAACCTTTGGAATAGAGATTGATAGGATTGAATCAACTGGAATAAATACAGATGTAACAAGACAACAGGACACAGAACCTAGACACAGAACCCACACAGAACCTAGAGACAGAAGAACTTCGCTGGAGAGAACATGGCAAAAGATCCTGGACAGAAACTGGCCACAGAACCTAGAGACAGAACCTAGCTAGAGAACCTGGCTGAAGAACCTAGAGACAGAACCTGGCTACAGAACCTGGATAGAACATGGCAAGAGAACCTGACTAGAACCTGGTGACTGAACCTGGCTGGAGAACCTGGACAGAACCTGGCTGGAGAACCTGGCTGGAGAACCTAGCAAGAGAATATGGACACAGAACCTGGCTGGAGATCCTAACCAGAACTTCGCTGGAGATCTTGACCAGAACTTGGCTAGAGATCCTGGCTAGGCTGCTGATCAACTGAACGCTGTCTCTGTGTCATTCCTTCTTCGCTGACTCCGTCCACACCTTTGGGGACCCCTGGACCTGCTGGGGTTGGACCCCGGCAAGAATCACCTGCGAATCTTTTTAAAAGCAAATGAGGCTCAGAAATCAGGATTTTTAAAAAGATTCCCAGGTGATTCTAATGTGCAGCCAAGGTTGAGAACCACTGCAATGGTATGCACAGCGCAGGGTGAAACCAGCCCCTCCCTGCAGGGACCAGGTGGGTGAAATCAGCCTGGAGAGGGCCTCCCTGCAGGGTGCCCTGGAAGCCAGCACAGACACCTGCCTCCCCACCTCAGGGGACCTGCATGTGGCTCTGCGCTAGGAAGGGAAGGTGGTGGTGCAGCGAGGCCCTCGGGCCACAGGAATGAAAACCCAGGTCCAAGAGGAGAAATGACATCCACTCTCTCTCATGCTGACCTTTGCAAGGTGCCCTCTGTGTACCTTCTCTGGGGAGGAAATTACCTTACACATGGGGCTTTTCCTTAAATTACATATTCAGTGTCTTTCAAAGAGTTCCCGGTCTTTTGCATGAGATTTCTTCCTATAAACAGAGTAGAACATCGTAAAGGTCGGCCTGTCAGGAAGAGCACACGGTGTTGAAATGGACAGAATGTTCTGGACGGCATGGCATTTACAGAAAAGGCGTGAAAATGGCATTTCAATCCCCCACCCCAGCTTCTCTGGTAGCGTCTTATGTGGGTGTGACATGAGGGCCATGGTTAATAACCAATACTGAGACATGACCATTAAGGAAAGCCTGGACTTCATTCAGATGGGCAGAGCATTTCCTAATGTCCTTTCTTTCTCTGCTCGGACCCGAGCAGAACCCCACCTGGCACACTGATCATGTCCCCCGAGGCCCCTGGGGACGGACGGCTCTCAGGCTGCCCTTGATGTGGGTGACTGTCCATTTCAAGGAGTGTGGCTCAGGTGTTTACATCTTTCAACAGGAGCTTGTGTTGGTGTGTGTATGTGTGCGGGGGAGGTACACGTGTGTGGGGTGTGAATGGTGTGCATGTGTGTGGGGTGTGCGTGTATGTGTGTGAGGGCTGTATTTGTAATGTGTATGTGATGTGTGTATGTGGTATGAGTGTGTGTGGTGTGTGTATATGGTGTCTGCAGGTGGGTGTGTGTGGTGCTGTATGTGTGGTGTATATGTATGGCTGTGTGTGCTCTGTGTATATGTATGCTATGTGTGGGGGGTGTGGGGTGCATGTGATACCATGTGTGTGACTGCATGTGTGTGGGCACCTCCTCCCTGTCAGGCACTGAACGGTGCTCCAGCTTCACCCTGGGCCTCCCAACTGCAGCCTGAGTCAACTCTTCCTCCCAGGAACCTGGCTCCTTTCCTGGCGACATGGTCAGGACCCCGGACGGAGCCCCGGGGCCCGGTCTCACCAGGGCGGTCTGTGTGTAGTCGGAGAAAGCTATCAGTCTGGCTCGGCAACGACCACGCCACCGGTGTTCCTCCCCAGTCAGGAAGCCCAGATGCGTCAAGTGTCTGTCTCAGGCAATTACAGACCTGCCGTGCTGTTAAAGCCACCACAGGAGGAGCGACGCTGGAGAGCTTAGTTGTACTTTTCAATGCTGCTTTTCAGAAAACTGTATACCGCTCATGGATACTTACGGGAACAGCTAATATCACGTCTACAAGGGCCTTCAGGTGCCCCCAGAGAACATGGCCCCGCACAAAGCAGCCCATAACTTGCTGTATTTCACGTCCATGTGGACACAGGGCTTCTCATTATGGAGATCTGAGGTGCCTGTGTCATCAGTGCATTATGTTTAAAGGGCAGGACACACACAGTGCCGAAAGTAAGCCGTGGAGCAGATATCACCAGTGATCGGCTGCCTCCAGACAGTGGGTCAACGTCCAGCCCTTCAAACTGCCCTGGAGTTACACACGGAGACAAAGGACGTGCGGGCTAGGGTGGGCCATCCGCGTGCAGGAAGCCAGGCAGGCTGCTGCCCTGAGAAGCCACCTCAGAACCTGTGGCCCAACCAGGCTCCCAGTGCCAGCTGGGAACTCGGACCCCTTCACATCCACAATAGAAAAACGACTTTCACTAAATGCAATTACTATTTTCACCAAAACCAATGTTCTATTTCCTTTCATCCCCTCGAGAGTTCCCAGGGGGTCTTCTGGAGCCCCCATGTCGACAGCTGTTCTGCTAACTGTCTGTGGCCTTGCATTCAACTGGGCTTTAAAAATCCCGCAATTTTAGTTTTAATACTATAGTTCAACCAGTATAGCTCAAAGAAACACAAGCTTCTGGGGGTCCTCAATATTTTTAAGAAAACTGCTGGCTAAGACTAGTCATTCCACAAATTAAAGTCTAGATGTAAGAATGAAAGATGTGTGCAGTATAAAGAGGTCTGGGACACAAATACTTAGAATTCTAGAAAATAGTTCAAAATCTTATCAGGTGATATTTTATAGTATACTAGAGGCCCAGTGCATGAAAATTCATGCACTGGAGGAGGGGGGGTCCTTAGTCCGGCCTTCCCCCTCTCACAGTCCAGGAGCCCTCAGGGGCAGGAGGCGACCCTGCTATCAGGGGAAGGCAACGCCCCTTCACACCTCTGCTGCTGCCACTGCCGGCAGTGCAAGCCTCAGCTGGCCCTGGTTACCTGTGCCTTGGGCCGGCCCTGGGTGGCTGGGGGGCTGAGGTGACTGGGGGACTCCGAAGGCAGGCATGCAGAGCGCACCTGCCACCCCATTGGGGCTGAGGGGACTGGGCGCCACCATCTTGTGGCTGTAGGTGCCATCATTTTTGAGGGCATGGCAGTCAGTTAGCATATTCCCTCCTTATTGGCTGTGGGTGCCACCATCTTTGCAATGGTGTGAGGTTCAATTAGCATATTCCCTCTTTATTAGATAGGACTAGAGGCCCAGTGCATGAAATTCGTGCATGGGGGTGGGGTAGTCCCTCAGCCCCAGCCTGCACCCTCTCACAATCCAGGACTAACTGCTTGTCCTTCCTGCCTGCCCTGATCGCCCCTAACTGCTCCACCTGCCTGCCTGATCACCCTAACTTACCTGATTCCCTGCCTGCCTGACCTAACCACTAGCCTGCCTGCTTGATTGCACCTAACCCCCACCATGGCAGTTTTGTCTGGAAGGACATCCGGAAGGTCATTCAGTTCCCCGGTCTAATTAGCATATTACACTTTTATTATTATAGATCAGGGGTCCTCAAACTACGGCCCGTGGGCCACATGCAAATACAAATATTGTATTTGTTTCCGTTTTGTTTTTTTACTTCAAAATAAGATATGTGCAGTGTGCATAGGAATTTGTTCATAGTTTTTTTTAAAACTATAGTCTGGCCCTCCAACGGTCTGAAGGACAGTGAACTGGCCCCCTGTTTAAAAAGTTTGAGGACCCCTGTTATAGATTTTTGTTGAATGTATTGGGGTGACATTGGTTAATAAAATTATGTAGGTTTCAGGCGTACAATTCTACATTACATCATCTGCATATTACATTGTGTATTCACCACCCCAAGTTCAGTCTATTTCCATCACCATTTACCACCACCCCCACCTTTATCCTCTTCTACCTCCCCCGCCCCCTTCCTTCTGGCAATCACCAGGATATTCTAAGATGAAGAGAGAGAGAGAAAAAAAGGGGGGGAGGTAAGAAAGAGTTTGCTAATTACCAATCTGTGAAATAACAGACCAGCTATTGCCACAGCTGCTATAGACATCAAAACAATAACTGGTAACAGTGATTATGACAGCAAATCCAGTAACTCGGGTGAAATGGACAAATTATTTAACACACATAACTTACCCTAAAAGCCATACATGAAACAAAATATCAGAATAGCCCCGTATCCAGCAAAGTAGTTAAATTTGTCAACAATGTCTCCAAAAATAATTCCAGGTTCAGGTTGCCTCCTCGGTGAATTCCTTCAAACCTTTAAAGAAGAAATAATTCCAAATGCACACAAACTCTCTCAGAAAATAGAGAGGAGTGAGCATTTCCCAGTGTGTTTGGGAATCATACACCCGATGCCAAACCTGACAAAAACATAGAAAATGCTAGGCTGGTATCAAGACCCCAAAGTCCTTAAGATTATTAGCAAACCCAAGGCAGCAACTGCCGAGGGGAGGCTGTGGGGTCGCAGGTGCGCCCCTGTGGCGGGAATCACCTGGCTAGAGGCACTTCCCCAGCGCACCCGGCCCAGCAGCAGGAGCCTGGCCAGCCGGAAGTCTGTGCATGCTGCACTCCAGGAGGCCTACTCTTGCTCTCCTGACCTGAGACTGGCCTTCGTTTTACCCACGGAAGTGGATTCGTTTAGAAGCGCACTGACTATCGGAGGCGTCTGCGGTGCAACTGGGAAGGGGCCACTTTGATGAAGAGATTTTCCTCTTTCTACAGAAGACTTGGAGTGAAACCAGATACATTTTCCCAGTTATACGTCTTTGGAAATATGATTCAAGGTTGATAAGTTCAGAGCCGCACCTTTGATTTGTAAGGGCAGAGTTTAAAATGAGACTCTTGCCTTCTTGTCGTGAAGTGACTGTGCTGCTTTGTGAGTGGGCGCGGGGTGGGGTCGCCAGCCCTCAGGGGCACGGCCATGGTGAGTGGGCGCGGGGTGGAGTCGCCAGTCCTCACCGGCATGGCCATGGTGAGTGGGCACAACAGGAGCCTCATCTTCTCCCTGAAGTCTCCTTGCTCCTGAACAACCACTCGAGGTCGGCTTGCTGTCTCTCCGAATCATTTATTTTTTTAATTTTCAATTTTAAATCTTTATTGTTGAGAGTATTATAGATGTACCCCCTTTCCCTCCCAGCCCCTCTATA
>NW_027669520.1:0-17261 GCF_964212035.1 Myotis nattereri | reverse complement strand
GCCAGAGGCAGTGCCGACAGCGGGAGACCCCAGCACTCAGCTATTCCAGGGAGCAGGTAATGCCCAGACAGGGGTCCCTCAGGGGCCCTCTCTCTGCCCTATCTCGTCTCTCCATGACGATCCTATGTATTTGCCTTCTTATCTGGCCTGGAAGGGAGAAAGGGGCTCCAGACTCAGGGAATGGTAGGCACTAAGTCCCAGGAGTGATTTGTCCTCCTTTTCAGAGAACTGTGTGTGATCTGGTGCGTCTGGGTCAAGGTCATGTGGGGTCAAGGATGACTGGGGTCTAGGGTATCAGGGTTCAAGTGTGGCTGGAGTCTGGAGTCTGGTGGCGGCTGGGGTTGAGGGCATCTGGTTGAGGGACTTGACAAAACCTACAAAGACAAGTTAGGTCCAGATCACAAGGAATGTTTTGAGCCATGTCATAGAGCCTACGCTTTGGTAATCGAGAGCCATTGAAGCTTTTTCACCTAGAAAGTAACATGACCAAATCTATGTTCTAGAAAAGTAGTTCTTGAACTCTGATCACATGGAGAATTAGGGTGCTAGCAGTCAGTCTTCTCCCAATTAAAAAAAAAAAAGTAAGATTATTTGTTCAATTGTTGGTTTTTCTTCTATAAAGTTTCCTTAAACCGCTGATGTCTGCTAGCAAGCGTCAGCTATTAAAAAGCCAATGGGGCCAAAACCGGTTTGGCTCAGTGGATAGAGCGTCAGCTTGCAGACTGAAAGGTCCCAGGTTCGATTCCGGTCAAGGGCAGGTACCTGGGTTGCAGGCACATCCCCAGTAGGAGATGTGCAGGAGGCAGCTGATTGATGTTTCTAACTCTCTATCTCTCTCCCTTCCTCTCTGTAAAAAATCAATAAAATATATTAAAAAAAAAAAGCCAATGGGGAAAAAAAGTAAGTTTAAAGTAATAGAAAAATTAAGAAGTGAAATAAATAAATGAGATCTATTGAACTATATACAGATACACAAATAATCTTTTCTGCTAGTAGAATTATTTCTATCTCATATGCACAATACTTCATGGTGCTGCCCTGATTCTCAGGAGTCTGCCATGTGAACATGTTTGAAATGTTAGGAAAGAAAACTCTGCTGCTACATAGGAGAGGGGAGTGGATGGGGCGCCCAGAAGCTGTGGGGCAGTTAGGTGGCTATTGCAGTGACTGGAACAGGAAATAATGGGAACCTGAACCAAGACTGTGGCAATGGGTGGGGAAAGAGGGAGAGAGATGAAAAGGATTTAGGAAGCAAATGAACGAAGTCAGGGTCTGATTGGACCTGGATGGTGAAAGAGAAGGAGGCTTCTGGAGTGAGTCCAACATTTCTCGGCTGGATGGCTGGGTAGCTAGAGGTGTATTCATCAAACGGAGGAGGGCAGGGTTGGGGTGTTGCAAGAAGGGATGCAGAGCTGTTTTGAATATGCTGAGGTTGACTTGACAATTCCCAGGTGGAGCAGTCCAGTTGGCAGTGGGAGATGCTTGATACAGGCAGGGCCTGTGGACATGGGTGACCTGGGGAGAGTCAGTGAAGAGGGACCCGGGAAGGATAAGGCAAAGGAGTCCTCAAAGAGATAGAAAAAAATATCAAGAAAGTGAAGCGCTGTGAGAGCCAAGAGTAGCATTTCAGCTCAGAGGGAGTGGTCAGCACCACTGATGTCCCAGAGAAATAAGCCAGACCATAGCTTTCTCGTACTGTTGGTTTGGTTGCTTTTATTAACTTACTGGTTCAAGGATAACAAGAGAGAGAAACATCAGTGATGAGAGAGAATCATTGATTGGCTGCCTCCTGCATGCCCCACATCGGGGATCAAGCCCACAACCTGGGCATGTGCCCACCTCTTTGAAACACTGGAGCACTCTTTCTTCAGATACACACAGTCGCTCCTCCTTTTACGTCACAATTCAAATACCCCCCCTCCCCCCTTAAAGAGGCCACTCTTGGCCATGCTCTCTAATGTAGCTCCCGGTCATTTTATTTTGTTTTTTCAGAACACTTATCACTACCTGAAATAATTATTTATGGGTTTGTTTATTGTCTTTCTCTGCCACTATTTAAGAGAGCAAGGACATATGAGCCTTCTTCACAGCTTTGTTTTCCAACACCTAGAACAGTGACGGCGAACCTTTTGAGCTCGGCGTGTCAGCATTTTGAAAAACCCTAACTTAACTCTGGTGCCGTGTCACATATAGAAATTTTTTGATATTTGCAACCATAGTAAAAAAAAAGATTTATATATATATATATATTTTTTAATATATTTTATTGATTTTTTACAGAGAAGAAGGTAGAGAGATAGAGAGTTAGAAACATCGATGAGAGAGAAACATCGATCAGCTGCCTCCTGCACATCTCCCACTGGGGATATGCCCGCAACCCAGGTACATGCCCTTGACCGGAATCGAACCTGGGACCCTTCAGTCCGCAGGCCGACGCTCTATCCACTGAGCCAAACCGGTTTTGGCAAGATTTATATTTTTGATATTTATTTTATATATTTAAATGCAATTTAACAAAGAAAAATCAACCAAAAAAAAATGAGTTCGCTTGTCACCTCTGACACGCGTGTCATAGGTTCGCCATCACGGACCTAGAACAATGCCTGGTGCATAATACACATTCATTAAATATTGAGAGAAAGGAAGGGAAGGGAAGGGAAGGGAAGGGAAGGGAAGGGAGGGAGGGAGGGAGGGAAGGAAGGAAAAGAAAACAGGAGAAGCTTGTCTGGGGAAGGGGACATGTTCAGTGTCAGAATGCCAACTTCTGAGGTTCTGGAGACTCATCTGAGAGATGACACCAGTGGGCAGCTGGAAAGCAGACCAGGAGCTCAGGAACAGGCTGTCATCTTGCCCATGTAGGAAGCTGGCCCACGTGGCTCACTGGCGCGAGCTCGTCCTTTTGCGTGGCAGACCGCTCCTTCCAGGCCAGCGATGGGAGGTGACTGGTTTGGGGCCTGTGGGAAAGGGATCCCTCTGGGGTTGTTGCACTGAAGTTAGGTCACAGTTTTCCTCACTTCACTTTTCTCTGCTGTTCTCTGTCCTTGCTGCTGCCCTGGCGCTGGCCATTTTCCATCCTTCATTATCAGCTACAAGACCCTGGATTTTGAACGCAGATTAAATCCTTTTGTCTCTGTTCTTCCAAAGAATATCTCACCCACATCCAACTCACGGAGGCTTGAATCCAGCTTTGCCCAGAAGCCGGACCTAGTTTTACTTACTTAGGAAATATTTTCCCTTGTGCTTGGCTCCTGCCCCATTTCAATTGGCCTTGCAGCCCTCTGTCCCCCACAGGGCACTTAGCGGACCCTGCTGTCCTCCGTTCGCAGGGTCTCCAGCTGCTGAGCAGCTCCAGGACATCCTGGGGGAGGACGATGAGGCTCCCAACCCCACCCTCTTCACAGAGATGGACACTCTACAGCACGACGGAGACCAGATGGAGTGGAAGGAGTCAGCCAGGTGAGGAGCCGGCTGGGTGGTGGTGGGGAGGGGCTGCCCACTGCAGTCTGCCCAGGCCCAGGCTGAGCTGGCTCTTCCGTGGGAGGATCATTGACCAGTGGCACCTGGCAACTTGAGTTCTGCAGGGCACTTTCTGGCCCATAAGGACCTTCCCGTCTGCCTTCCTTGGTATCCAGAACTGGGTTGGACACTAAGGAGCAAGCAAAGACTTAGGACTTTGTCTTTATCCTCAAAGAAATTAAAATCCAAATGGGAAGATAGACCCGACACCCATGAGATCATGAGAGACGAATACAAGGGCATATATTATTTCATGTCAAATGGTTCAAACTAAATGCTACAGAAGGGGAAGCACCAAGCTGGCTGCGGTGGACAGGAAGGGAGAGAATGTGTGCCAGGAAGAATCCAGATGGTGTGCTCCAGGGGGCTGCTGGAGCTTGGGGCAGGACACGCAGAGTGAGGCCTGTGTGGGGAGCAGAGAGCTGTCTACGGGGCAGTAGAAGGAAGAGAAGAACCAGAAGGCTGGAGGGGGAACCACATGGTGAAGTCACGGGAGCCAAGGGGAGATCGGGGCAAGGAGTAGTGCTGGCCAAACGCTGGGACAGAGTGACCTCTGAACTGGACTGGTCAGCAGTGCCAAGTGCTGCCAGGAACCCAAGGGAAGGAAGGGTATGGTAGGAGGCAGCAGGAGGGGCTGGTGAGAGGAGGAGGGGGCCTGGGAAGGAAGATGAAACTCTGGAAGACAGACCACACCTGTTTCTTGACCTTCTTTCCCTCTATCTATACATATTAACTGATTTCAGAGAGGAAGGGAGAGGGAGATAGAAACATCAGTGATGAGAATCATTGATCGGCTCCTCCCACACACTCCCTACTGGGGATCAAGCCCACAACCTGGGGGCATGTGCCCTTGACTGGAATTGAACCTGGGACCCTTCAGTCCACAGGCTGACCCTCTATCCACTGAGCACAAACCTGCTAGTCTTGACCTTTTTTCGATTAGCACCCCCTACCCCAAGGAAAGTTTAATGTAAGCTAACTTTGTTAAATTATAATTGCCTTTATTTCTAATGAGAGAAATTAAATACTACTAAGAAATCAGATTTTGTCAGGTAGGGTTGAGCTTCGGAGTGCCACAAACCATTGTAATACCTAAAACATTTTTGCTCTCTGAGAACCAAGGTTCCCCCTGTCGGGCTGACATCTCCCGGTTGAGAATGCACAGGACCAGCTGTACCCAGGACTGGCTCTGCCTGGTGGCCGCCATGATGCCCAGAGCCCAGCAGCTGCTCCCAACCATGGCCTGGGTCCTTCCCTGCCCACCAATCTCATTCCCCTGGGTAGTTGTTCTGCAGAGCAAAGAGGAATGACTTTTAACATCCCCCAGCTCCAATCTCTCCTGGAAGAAAGGCCTTTGGGAGGACTAGCAAGTCCTGTAGGCCCAGGGAAGGAAGGAATTTCTAGCCTCATGGCTGGACCCAATCTCTATGTGGAAGCCAGTAGGCCTCTTCTAATCAGTCCATTCAGTGAGCCCTTATCATGTGCTAAACAGTTCACAGGCTCATCTCATTCAAGCTGCACGATGACATTTTACAGAGGAAGATGCTGAGGTTCAGAGGGGCAAATAGCTTACAAGGGTCAGAGTGTGCAGGTAGCTGAGTCTGGATTCTAGCCCAGGCCTGTCTGACTCCTCAACTTGAAGACTTAACACACTTTATCATGCTTTCCTCATTTTGTCAGTCACCTCTCTCTCCTTCCTCAAACTTCCAGGAATTCTTGATGTCCATGGGAGGACATAAATCTGGAGGCAATTCCACTGAATGGGAGATAAATGGGGACAGCCACAGAACCCCGGAAGTCTATCCAGGTCTGACAAGAGTTGGGAGGACATTCAAATGACCAGGGCCCAGTCTGGGCTATTGTGGCTTACTGCCTCTGAGGGGCTATGCCTCCCTGAGCAAGTGCCTTTCTTGTTGAAGCGAACAAATAGAAAGAAGGAAAGTTGAGAATGGCCTTCTCAGGAGCCCAGTTGGGGGAGGGTGCCTTCTCCCCACCACGGGCAAGGTCTGCATCCAGAACCCCTGGCAATAACTCCCAGAACCAGACTTCCCTGAGGGCCTGTCACTCACACCCACACGGCCCTTGCTGCTAAGGCCTCAGGGCCCTCAGAGACTCGATTGTCCATCCCCACAGATAGAACACCCACATATAGTCCCTCAGAGACCCGAATGTCCATCCCCATAGATAGAATACCCACATGTAATTTTTCAGAGACCTCATTGCCTATCCCCATAGATAGAACACCCACATATAGTCCCTCAGAGACCCGATTGTCCATCCCCATAGATAGAACACCCACATATAGTCCCTCAGAGACCCGATTGTCCATCCCCATAGATCAAATGCCCACATATAGTCCCTCAGAGACCCGATTGTCCATCCCCATAGATAGAACACCCACATATAGTCCCTCAGAGACCTCATTGCCCATCCCCATAGATAGAATACCCACATGTAATTTTTCAGAGACCTCATTGCCCATCCCCATAGATAGAATACCCACATATAGTCCCTCAGAGACCCGAATGTCCATCCCCATAGATAGAATATCCACATACAGTCCCTCAGAGACCCGATTGTCCATCCCCATAGATAGAACACCCACATATAGTCCCTCAGAGACCCGAATGTCCATCCCCATAGATAGAATACCCACATATAGTCCCTCAGAGACCCGAATGTCCGTCCCCATAGATAGAATACCCACTTTCTAGAATCCACGGAGCATCCACACTACAGACCCTGCAATGACATTGACAAACTGTAGATGATGACGTTTCTAGGAGGCTCCTCCTGAAATACAAAGGTGCCTGCCAGCCGCCATCTGCAGCTGGTGGGACTCCCACAAGGCAGGCTTCCGAGGGCAGCGTCTGAGGAGGCCTGGGAGGGCCTCAGTATAACCTCAGCCCAACAGTGAGAGGACAGTGGTGACTGTAACTTTAAATGGCTGAACACAATTCCTGGCAGATCTGAGAGGCAGCAGCTTGAGGGACAACCTGGGGCAGGAAGCAGTGGGAGGAGAGGAGTCAGGGCCTCCTTCCCGGAGCCTCCTTCAATCTTCTCTCCAGCTGATCCCACCGGCTTCCCGCTAACTATTGGGGGTGTGACCAGCAAGCTGCTAGAGAGGCCAGAGGAGGGTTTGACCACTGGCCTCCAAGCCCACCTTGGCTCAGACAGTTGTGCTGGGGACTCCTTCGGGCAAACTGGGATGGGAGAGGTGCTCGGGGCCAGCCTGTTTGAGACCTGTCACCCCCCACAGAAGAACGGGGAGCATTCCCCTCAGCTGACAGGCTGTAGAATCTCCTCAGGGAAGTCAGAGGTCTCAGAAGTTCCCAGAATCCCCAGATCAACACATTCTCGTGGGTTCTGGGCCTCCTTGGAATGACAGGAGAAAATGGTGGGGAGTGGGGCCAGCGCCTTACACAGACACGCAGGCCCTGAGGGGATCCGTGCCCACCTCAAAGAGGATGGGGGAGGGGACCCTTTAATAAAAGTACTTAATTTGCGGCAGGAGTGTTTGCTTTATTGAGTTAGAAGATTAACAGTGGAAATCTCAAATCCGCAAGGAATTTTCCCGGCAGTGCTTTGTTGGGGGTTATTAGTTTGGGGGGTGTTTGGGGCCCTTGGACGAGTCACCCGTGAATGGATTTAAGTGGCTTTTTGAGCTCCTCTGGGCCTTGCCCCTCTGTGCATAATGGGGACTGTGTGTAGGCATCATTTCGAATGTGATCAATGCTGGTAGGTCAGGCTGTTCATGAGATAGATTTTTATGAACTCTGGCTCTTCAGCTTTCCCGGGAGGCAAACGCAGCGGCTGCTGGGACTGACCTTGCCTGGAGGGAGGGCTGTGCCAGGTGGGGTGTGGGCAGGCGGCCCTCCCCGACAGCAAACAGTTCACCCAGAATTCCATCCTCTCTCAAGCCCAAGTCAGCCTGGGTACAAGGACCGGACGGGAAGGAGAATGACCTGAGCTGGAACCTGCCCAAAAGTGGAGGGCTCTTTGGTGTTACTCAAAAATACCCAGAGCTCAGGGCCTTCCAAGAGCTCTAAAAGCAAATTTTAAATCCAAGCTGCCTCTGACCTCAACTCGGAGAAGACCAAAAGCATGAAACTGACAGGCGTTTCCTATAAGACACATAAGCTCTGAGAACATGTGACCAGAAAAGGACAGAGAGAGGGGCCGTGCTGGGGTCCAACCCCAGCAGGTCCAGGGGTCCCCAAAGGTGTGGACGGAGTTGGCGAAGAAGGAATGACACGGAGACAGCGTTCAGTTGATCAGCAGCCTAGCCAGGATCTCTAGCCAGGATCTCCAGCCAAGTTCTGTTCAGGATCTCTAGCGAAGTTCTGGGTCCATGTTCTCTTGCTAGGTTCTCCAGCCAGGTTCGGTTGCCAGGTTCTGTAGCCGGGTTCTTCAGCCAGGTTCTGTCTAGGTTCTCCAACCAATTTCTGTAGCCAGGTTCTGTCCAGGATCTTTTGCCATGTTCTCTCCAGCGAAGTTCTTCTGTCTCTAGGTTCTGTGTAGGTTCTGTGTCTAGGTTCTGTGTCCTGTTGTCTTGTTACATCTGTATTTATACCAGTTGATTCCAATCCTATCAATCTCTATTCCAAAGGTTAGGGCGTTTCTTATCTCCATTCCAGGGAGTAAAGATTATGTAGCTTAAGCATGATTGTTCCTAGTTAAAGTGATTAATTACCCGCCTGGCACTTAGTTAAGGGGTTTTATTCCCTCCCCAACTTCAGGGGAAAATCCCTACCTGGGGAAACAACCTTTCTCAGAGAGGTGACCTTGGTTAAAACACACAGTGTCAAGAAGGTGAGCAAACATATTAAGAACAGTATGCCATATATGCCAGGTCCCTTGAAACAGCAAGGATGGACCGGCTCCCGGCAGGGCCGGAGAAGTGGGTTAGCTTAGTTGGGTCAAACCAGGTTAGGACATTTTCAAAAGCCCTGATTGGTTCTCCACACGTAGGTGGGGATGCTCCCTCCCTCTGCGCATGGAGAAAGCCTGAGCTTCATCCCAACTCTAACCTGCTCCTGCACACGCTCTTGTGGTTGCCCTCCCACCATCGCGATGCTCTTAGTCTGGGACAGAACGCACCCCAGCCCTCTGCTCTCACCACTCACTGGGGTCACCTCTTTGAGGCCGGAGCTGACCACTCCATGCATAAAGCAGAGGAGGAAGCTGAGAGCTCTTAGCACAGAAGTCAACACACCTCGTCCATTCATTCAGCTCGTATTTACCAAGGGTTTACTATCTGTAGGCCCTGAGCCAGGAGCTGGAGCCACAAAAACCAACACAGCAGATGCCGTTCCTCCTCTGTCTAACGAGGCACAGAAGTGGACAGCGGGGCATCTGGTCTGGGGGTCCTCTGAAAGCACAGCACAGTGGGACCTAACCAGACAAGAGGGGTCAAGGAAGGCGTCAGGAGGAAGAGGTGTTCACCCTGAGACCTGAGGCGTGGGCCAAGGTTAGCCAGGAGAGGGTGCGGGAGGGGGAAGAGGCCCTGGAGCGGGGAAAGCGAGCTCACAGAGGAAGGGGCACAGGGTCCCTGTGGCTGCACTCTAGAGCAGGGGCTGGGATGGCAGTGGCTGGCAGGTCCTGGGCAGGCCATGTTGTGGAGTTTGAACTTGATGCCTAGGCTGCAGAGGATTTGGGGAGGAAAGGGACAGGATTGTCTGTTTGAAAGAGATCATTCGGGCAAGACCTGGCCAGTTAGGAGGCTGGTTCAGGTGAGAGATAACAAGACCCAGAACCAAGATGTTGGAAGTGGGAATAAAGAAAAGGGGCGGATCGTAGACATATTTTTTGAGCAGACAATTTAATATTATATATCCTTTTTTAAACTATATTTTTATTGATTTCAGAAAGGAAGGGAAGGGAGAGAGAGATAGAAACATCAATGATGAGAGAGAATCATTGATTGGTTGTCTCCTGCACGCCCCCTACTGGGGATCAGGCCCACAACCTGGGCATGTGCCCTTGACTGGAATTGAACGCAGGACCCTTCAGTCCACAGGCCAATGCTCTAGCCACTGAGCCAAACCAGCTAGGGCTATTATATGTCCTTTTAAATACTTTATTTTTAGAGCAGTTTTAGCAGGAAAATTGAGCATAAAGTACGGAGTTCCCATATGCCTCCAGCCCCACCCATGCACAGCATCCCCCATTATCAACCTCCTCCATGAGACGGACACATTTGTCACTACTGATGCACCCACACTAACACGTCGTCAGCACCCAAAGTCCGAAGCCTATGTTAGGATTACTCTTGGTGTTGACCCTTCTCTGGGTTTAGACACATAATGACATGTAGCTACCATTATAGCCTCATATAGTGTCACTACCCTAAAATCTGCGTTCAGCCTCTTCATTCCTCTCTCCTCCTTAACCCTGGATCTTTTTTTTTACTGAGTCTGAGATGTGTCTTAACAGGTAGAATTGACAGGATTTCATGACATGATGCATGGCATGTGGGGGGAGAAGGATAGTCAGGGAGATGGACACCTGGGTTTCCAGTTTGAGCTAGTGGGTAGCTCATGGTAGCAACTTAGGAAGCCCAAGAGCAGCAGGGAGGTTTTGTTGTGTTGGGAATGTAGCTTTGTTTTGTTTTGGGGGTTGAGGATGAATTCCGTTTCGGACATGTTTGAGGACACTCCAAGTGGAGTGTTCCTCCTGCAGGCATGTGGCAGGTCACCATGTAGACACAGAGGTCTGGAGTTCAGCCTCGAGATGGACATCAACCCCAAGGGAAAGGGCACCGTGGCCTTTCTGTGAAGTGAGGAGAACGCCCAGGACAGAGCCCCTAAGAACACTAACATTTCAGGGATGGACAGAGGAGGCGGAACCCACAGAGGAGACTGACCAGGTGCAGCTGGAGTCAGAGGGGAACCAGAGCGGGGAGACATTAAGATAGAGAGAGGAAGGGGCCAACAAGTGGGGGAAGAACTGAAGAGTATGACAGGATAGAGAGACCCGGACAGTCTCGAGGGAAGGACGGGAGTAGAGGATGGAGAAGAGAGTCAGAAGGATGAAGGTGGGTTCAGTTAACAGTTTTTCCAAGATGCTCTTCTGTGAGTCTTTCCATGGGAACGTGGGGTCAAGGAGGCGTTTGTTTCTTGATTTTTGAGGGTGAAAGAGATGTGAGCCTATTGGAGGTTGACAGAAAGCGCCCAGATGAGAGTGGTTTAAAGATGAGAGAAGGGAAGGGCTGCTGGAGGGAGGGTGCAGGGCCCCGGGAGCAGGTTCTGGGGCTCCCACAGCCAAGAAGGCCCCGCCGCGCCCCAGTGACAGGGCTGAAGGAGAAGGGGGCCGGACACCCCCAGGGAGGTTTGGGAGCTCCTAGCAGTGTTTAGAGAGTTCCGGGCTGGTGATTTCCAGACTGGTCTCTCATTTAAGAAGAGTGAGGAGTGGAGCGCTGACTGAGGAGTTGCAGCTTGCCAAATGGTCCCGAGGCAGGTGAGCAGCCCCAGCCGTGGCCGTCCTGTCCTATTGCAGTGGAGCCACGCATGGAGACTTATGGTCAGAAGAAAGTTTTTAAAGACTTGATGCTTGTCTACCACCATCGTACTACTTGTCATTATCAACCTACTTGTCATTATCAAGCTACTTGTCATTATCAACCTACTTGTCATTATCAAGCTACTTTCATATCCAATATCACACATGGTCCTTCCTTCTCCCTCCACTAGTCAAACACTGATATCCGATGCTTATGCTGGGCAAGTGGGAAGGCGTCATTTTGTATGAATCAGAACTGGATCAAGTTCTAGGCGGAAGTGGGCAAGGTGCCCCCAGGCCCCAGAGCCCCGGTTCCAGCCAGCGCTCCCATCTTTGCGCTGTGTGAACCCAGAATGGGGGTGTGCTAGGGCATGCGTTCCCCCAGAGCCTTCGTGATCACTCGCAGGGAGCACAGCTTGGGAAGGGCGTCATGAGGTCTAGCAGGCCGGAGGGGCCGCCTTCAAAGGGCCTGCGGTGAGGCCAGGGACGCACCAGTCCACAGCCACGGAGACCGCACGCCGTGGTGCCACCAAACGGTGGGCCCGGGTAGGTAAGATCAGATGAGCTGGTTACTGAGTATGACAGGAAGGCCAGTTAAGCGAGGAGAGAGGGCAGGACGCTCCCATGCCTGTCTGGAACCCCTCAGTGCCCCTGGAGGCTGGTCATCAGGAGAGACCACCTCCCCCCAACAGAGGACATCCTTGCAGTTGTCAGGAGAGGAGAAGCCCCACTGTCAGACCACCTTGCGAGCCAAGACCCAGTTGATTTATCCATATATATAGAAAATGTAGTCTTAATTGGTATAATAATATCCATAACTAAATATATATTTTTTAACTTTTTATTGTGGAAAAGTTCAAACACAAAAAGTAGAGAGAATTGTGTAATGAACCCCCATGTATCCATCACCCACCTTCATTAATGATTAATGTTTATGACCAGTATTCCACCACTATGTTTTGTTTGCTCTTAGGGATTTTGTTTTTGCCAGAACAGTTTTTTTTAAAAAAAATCTCAGCTGTTGTAAACATTTTACTTTTATGAAATTAGACTTCTTTTATAAATACAACCACAATGCCATTACATCTCCTAACATAATTGAGAAGGGTTCCTTAGTATGATGAGACATCCAGTCCAGATTCAAATTCCCCTTATGGTCTTAAAAGTATCTTTTCACTGTTGCTGTGTGTAACTTAGAATCAAAGCAAGATCTACACAGATGATCTGTAGGCACAGTAAGGAACAAAAGTGGCCCTGGCTAGTCTGCTCAGTGGTTAGAGAGTCAGCCCGTGGACCAAAGAGCCTCGGGTTTGGTTCCTGATCAAGGGCATGTATCTGGGTTGCAGGTTCTCCCTGGCACTGGGCCACGTGTGGCGCATGCAGGAGGCAACCAATAGCTATGTCTCTCTCACATGGATGTCTCTCTCTCTCTCTCTCTCTCTCTCTCTCTCTCTCTCTCTCTCTCTCTCGTCTCTCTCCCACCTCCCTTTCACTCTTTCTAAAAATCAATGGAGTAAATATCCTCAGGTGAGAATTAAAAAAAGAAAGAAAGAAACAAACAAACAAACAAGCAAACATGGCCATACTAGAAAAGAGGCTCTGGAATTGCAGTTCCACTCTCACCAGGTGTTGTCAGAGCCACCCTGAGGGATAGAGGCCACGTCCCCTCTGGCGTAAGGGGGATGGGACCATGTGCCCAGAGCGGCTTGCCTGCAGTGGGAACCCAGACAGGTCCAACTACCCCTCGTCACACAGTTCTATATGGTTGCAGAGCAAGGGCTCCTCAGCCTCAGGGCGCAGTCCAATAACCTGGGAGCTTCCATGGCCAGGCCGCTCCTGATGGGCCACCACCCAGGCTTCAGTATTTTCAAATCCCTCCAGGAAATGCTAACAGGCGGCCAGTGCTGGAAACCTCTGTCGCAGGGGTTGGGTCCTCCATGAGTCCATGTTCCACTCAAGGTCAAAGTGAGCTCTGTTTCTAGCTGTTGCCATTCAAAACACAAAATTGATGTTCTCTGGAACTAAACAGAACCACCACTTGCCCTCCTTTTCAAACCAGAGAATAAAAATTTGGTTTTAGAAAAAGAAAAAAACCCCCACAAAATCGAGTTCCAGTTCACAGGCTTGCTGTTTCAACATCTTGATCCTCAAAATACTTGCAAGGAGAACCAGAGAGGTGTTCCTCCTGAAGTCCTCCAGTACTTTTGAAGTCGTCATGTGAATTTTTGGAAATCAAGTTAGGGGTGCCAGCAGCAGAAATCCAGTTCTGGCATTTACCCGGGACCCGGGAATGGGTAACCTGGCTTTTCTGCAGTCGGCTCGGGTGGGTCGGTGCTCTCGTCTGTTTGGGTGTAGAACTGATGTTTTGTAGGTGCCTGACACAGTGGAGGGGGAGAGGACGGGCTGTCCTTGCTATCTGGAGTTAAGAAGAGGATGTTTCAAAGAAGAGGTGTGCTCTCACCCGCTCCTTCCAGGGGAGGTGCGTTTGGGCAGGTGGAAAGCTGAAGAAGGGGATGTCGTGGAGAGAGCTGCCTGGAATGTCCCCCAGGATGTTTAGGAAACAGTGTAGAGAGAAATCAACTCAAGTGCACTGGGACACGTCACCTTTGGGTGAATAGAGAGGCGGGATTGAGGTGGGGGGGGGTGGCGCGGGGCGGGGTAAGGCCACGGAGTAGCAATAGCATCTTCAGTGACAAAGTAACAATATAATTTATTTTGTGTATTTTTAAAAATATTTTTTATTGCCCTGACTGGTTTGGCTCAGTGGATAGAGCATCGGCCTGGGGACTAAAGGGTCCCAGGTTCGATTCCGGTCAGGGGCATGTACCTTGGTTGTGGGGAACATCCCCGGTGCGGGGTGTGCAGGAGGTGGCTGATCGGATGTTTCTCTCTCATCGATGTTTCTGGCTCTCTATCCCTCTCCCTTCCTCTCTGTAAAAAATCAATAAAATATATTTTTTAAAAAAATATTTTTTATTGAATTCAGAGAGGAAGGGAGAGGGATAGAGAGTTAGAAACATCGATGAGAGAGAATCATTGATCGGCTGCCTCCTGCATGCCCCACACTGAGGATGGAGCCCACAACCCAGGCATGTGCCCTGACGGGAATTGAACCGTGACCTCCTGGTTCAGAGGTTGACTCTCAACCACTGAGCCATGTCGGCTGGGCTATTTTGTGTATTTCTGAGAGGAAAAAAAGGGCAATGTGATTGTTGAGTAGAAGAAAGACTCTCAAGGAGAAGGTGGGCATCCTCTTGGCCAAAACATTTGCACTTGTTCTTTCATCTCTTCCTTGCAAATCCTTATGCTACTACAATGCTTGGGAAAACTCTGGATTGGTATCGTACAGACTCGGGTCTGCTATCATTCAAATGGTGTTCCCCCAAGTAGATCTCCCCATTTAAAAAGTTAGCAGCACTTTGGTGAGTCTCCGAGGCAAGTGTCTGCGTGGTCTCAGCTCCAGCCCCTGTGTTTTAGGTCTTCACCTCCCAGGTCTCCTCTAATCACACCTCCCCGTCCTGTGTCCCTTCAAGCCCTCAGGCCTCACCAGGTGCCTGGTTAACTGATCTCAAAAAAGATATTAAATCAGAATGTTAAATATTGATAATACAAAGTACTCATGCAATTGTGTCAAGAGGGAATCTGGCAAAGGAAACGATATTCAACTCCATTAGTAACCAAAAGAATGCAAATGTAACATGATTTTGAGTTCCAGAACAAAGGTGAAAAAAATGGCAACACTAGAGTTTGGGGGACTTCAGAGAAATGTGAGGTGGCCTGGACGTTGGTGGAAGTGTAAATTGGCACAATTTCTGGAGAACAGTTTGGCAATGTATGCCATATACTTAGAAATATGCAGACAGCAATTTCACCTCTGAGAGCTTATTCTAAGGAAATTATTGGGCAGGGGCCAAGGATACTCAAATCAACCTATTTATAATAAAGAATAATTAGAAATAATCTAAATAAATGTCCACCAAGTGAGGATTATTTGTATCAGTTATGGTCCATTCAGACAACAAAGTACCAAAGAGACTTTAAAATGATATCAATTTAATAAACATGAAAGGATGTCCATGAGATATTACCCCCCCCATGGTGTCAATAATGTAAAATTGTGTGTGCAGACATGTGTGTTCATGCACACAGAGATCTACAATGATAGTCATCAAAATATCCACCATGGTGTCTTCTGGTTGGGAGAGCTTTGAATGCCTTTACCTTCTTATTTTTTATTGTTTCTAAAATTTCGAAAGCAATGTGTCCTGACCTGGAATCAAACCGTGACCTCCTGTTAAGAGGTCAAGGCTCAACCACTGAGCCACACTAACTGGACTGGGCAGGTTGGTCGTCTTTAAAACAACTCCTCCATCAAAACTCAAATTCCCATGGGGGTTCAGGTTGTTTTCATGATCCCTTTGTCTGTCTCTGGACTGGAACCACATGTTTTAATGACTGAAGCTTTTTAGAAAGTTTTATATCTACTAGAATCATGCCCATCCCCATTCTTCTCCTTTTTCAGATTTTCCCCACCATTCTCAGACGGTACCGTTTTCAGAGGAACTTTAGAATTAGGTAGTCACGGTCCACAACACTCCCTTGGGGGTTTGATTGGAATAGCTGGAAGCTCCCCACTAATTTGGGTCTGACATCTTACAGAGCTGCGCTCGCTCGCGGACCTTGCGCTCCAGGTAGCCCTTCAGGCGATCAGGTGCTGCCCCCTGCAGGGAGGCCGGGGCAGGTGCTACTTCTGTCCAGGCCTTCCCGCTCAGCCCGCTCCACCCAGCTGATTCCAAGGCTCCTAGAAAGGACACATTCTCACACATCTGTGGTCTAACGTCTTTCCTTCCCCAGCTGACATTTGGATTTTAACCTGAACGTTCAGGATAAAAGTCTAGGGCACATGCTTGGGAACCACAGGTCCTGCCGTAGAACCCGTCAGGAAATGGTCCCAGCAACCACACCCCATGAGGCAGACACTGCACACACGAGTGACCAGCCCCAGGTAACCAGGTTCCAACGGGAACTTTAACAGCTTTGTTGTTCTAGAACACCGTAAAGCTCCCTCATTGTAAGTGTGCAGTTAAAGGGTTTTTAGTACCTGTGCAAAGGGGTGCAACCATCACCAAGTCCAGCTTCAGAGCATGCCCACCACCCCTGCAAAAGACCCCTGTGCCCATTTGTGGTCATTCCCTGGACGCCACTTTGCTCTGAGCACGACAGCACCAGGAGGAGTGGGGACAGAGGGAGGGGGTCTCTGAGAGATCCTCCACCTGTGAGTCTACGCTAGAGCAGCGGTTCTCAACCTGTGGGTCGCGACCCCTTTGGCGGTCGAACGACCCTTTCACAGGGGTCGCCTAAGACCATCCTGCATATCAGATATTTACATTATGATTCATAACAGTAGCAACATTACAGTTACGAAGTAGCAACGAAAATAATTCTATGGTTGGGCCACAACATGAGGAACTGTATTTAAAGGGCCAGAAGGTTGAGGACCACGGCTCTAGAGCCAACGCCCCAGCGCCGAGCACAGAATAACTTGCAGGCCAACACCCTCTCCTGAGGAGACCCAGCTAGGGGCCCCTCCTGAGGACCCTGGCCACGCTGAGCCCCATCCTTACCCCTCCCAGGTGGATAAAGTTTGAAGAAAAGGTGGAGGAAGGAGGCGAACGCTGGAGCAAGCCCCACGTGGCCACACTGTCCCTGCACAGCCTCTTCGAGCTCCGGACCTGCCTGCAGACGGGAACGGTGCTGCTCGATTTGGACAGCGGCTCCTTACCACAGATCATAGGTGAGTGGGGACCACGGAGGCCCCCAAAACCACGCAGCTCTCCCCCTCCCGCCTCCTGCCCGCCCCAGTCCATCCTCACCTCTGGCACTGCCTGGTTCCGCAGTGGCTCCAAGGTTCAGTCCCCCGTAGAGTTCCAGCGGAGGGAACGAGCACCCTCTGAAATGCAGTGCAGCCAGGGAGAGGAAGACCCCCCAACCCTGCTCCTTCTGTCCCCTTCTGTCCCCTTAGATGACGTCATTGAGAAGCAAATCGAGGACGGCCTCCTGCGGCCGGAGCTCCGGGAGAGGGTCAGCTACGTCCTCCTGAGGAAGCACCGGCACCAAACCACGAAGCCCATCCACCGCTCCTTGGCGGACATCGGGAAGTCGGTCTCGTCCCCCGCCGGTGAGTCGGGCCATGCTGGTGGGCCCTGGGCTGGGGGGGGGGGAGCCCCGGTCAGTGAGAGTCTGGG
>NW_027669521.1:0-17708 GCF_964212035.1 Myotis nattereri | reverse complement strand
CATTCACTCAACTCAAAGTCATCAAGGTGTTCCATGAACTCCCATGGACTGAGCTGTATTTTGGACCATGGATATGCACAAAGGTTAGGAGTCACAGAAAGTTTTCTTTCCTAAAAATTGGTCCACGACATGGCCGGTGTGGATCAGTTTGCTGGAGCCTCATTCTCTACACGGAAAGGCTGTGGGTTCAATTCCCGGTCAGGGCTCATACCTAGGTTGGGCGTTCAGTCTCCAGTGGGAGTGTGTATGAGAGGCAACCAACTGATGCTTTTCTCTCACATCAATGATTCTCTCTCTCAAATCAATAAGCACATCCTTGCCATAGGATTTAAAGAAAAAGTGGGTTCCATTAGGCAGTGGAAAGTCATTCTCAAATTTTCAGTTATCAATTCTTAGCAACTTCTCCAATAGTTTCAAAGAATACCTTGAAGCTAACTAAACCAGCAATACCATTCTTTTCTTTATACAAGCAGGTTTACCGGCACCCCAGCCTTGTCGGCCTGGTTCAGTGGTTGAGTGTCAACCTATGAACCAGAACCAGGCAGTTATGGTTGGCTTCCAGGTTGGGGCCCATGTCCCAGTTGTGGCCTCCATCCCCAATGCGGGGTGTCCAGGAGAGAGCCATTCAATGGTTCTCATCATTGGCGTTTCTCTTTCGTGCTCCGTCTCCAGTTTTCTGTGAAGTCAATAAAAGTATATATAAAATAAGAATTCTCCTCAGAAAAATGAATAAAGAAGTAAGGGTAGAGGACGCCCTGACTGGAGATGGCAGTGGGTCTCTGCTGTGGCCCACGTAAAAATACCTGGGGAGGTTACATAGACAAGCCCCTCTCCTGCTGGGCTAACGCCTCCGGACCTGGTGGGCCCTCTTCCAAAGTGATCAGAAGGTCTATGGTGATTCTGCTGCACAGCCGAGTCCAGCACCACCGGCTAAGTGTGGGGGATGCTGATCTCACAGGGACACGCTGCACACGGGCCTCTCACAGGGTCTCACCGCAGAAACACAGCTGCAATTCGCTCCCTCACAACTCTTGCTGACCAGGCCGGGCACCCGACTCGCGGCTCCAACTACCTCCCAGCCTTCCACAGTGGGTCCACGTCCACAGGGAACTCACTTCCCCTCTCAGCAATTTCCTCAGTTTCTCCACAGGCTCAGGCTCACAGCCCGGAATCCTCTGCACGCCACTGTTCTTCAGAACCAACATCGTTTCCAGCACACAGCGAACCTTAAAAACATAAAGAAAAGAAAGAGAGAGCCATCCATTTCAAATGGTCATCACTTCAACTTGGGAAGAAACAAACCAACTCTGCACGTGGCCACCACTGCTGATAAACCCGATGGTCGCAGGCAGACCATCCCCACTCCAGCCTCTGCAGCCTTTTAACATGACCCGGCACCGGACTCCCGCCAGACCTCCACCGGGGCCTGGACCACTACCCACAGAGCTCCCCTTCCCTCTCCTGCTCCCCTCCACCCCCCTCCTCCCACTGGTTCTCCCCCCTCCCTGCACTCCTCCCTCCTGGCCCTGGGCTCTGAGCCACCCCTCCTCTCCACGACATTGGCCATTCCTTCCCCACCCCTGGCCTGTACACTGTTTAACTTTTCAACTGGAAAGAATGTCACACTGAGAGAAAAGTCGCAAGCACAATTCAGAGACCTCCCAGAGAGCCCTGTCTGAGATTTCTCCAAGTATTCACTTTTCAGTGAGAGCATTCACACAGCATCACACCCACCCATTCACAGTGTCCACTGCGTATGTTAAGGGCTGTGCGTCCTCAGAGGGCTCAGACCACAGCACATCCCAGTGAGCATTTCCGGTTTCAGGATGGTCCCGTCCTCCCTTCTGAGCCTGTGTCTCCTGCATGTAGTGCTGTCCACTAAAGGCCCAGCTGAGAACATGCGCTGACCCCGCCTTCCCTCCCACCCATTCTCCGCCTGGTCAGTTCCAACTCCCACACCCTCTCCCACACCCACGTCCACTACCACAGAGCTAATCCTCCCACCACCATCTCTGACCCCTGAAGGGGGTCTTCCTGCCTGACCACCTCCGTCTTCTACGTTGTAGCCAGGGTGACCCTTAGCACGAACCCTTCCCAGTCCATTTTCCCACTCAGAACCCTCCAGGTGCCTCCAGGATCAACGCCCAAGTCCTTGCAACGGCCTCTGCCCTGCTCCCCTGTGGGCCCCACACGCACCCTCTCCCGGCTCCTCACACATCCCTCAGGGCTCCCCTGCCCTCCCCTATCTCTTATCTGCACAAAAGGAAAAGAGGCAGGAGCTCTGCTCAGCCCTGTGTTCTACAAGGGGATACTGAGGCTTGGAAGACTCAGGTTACATTGCTGTCCACTGCTGAGCCAGAAGTCCAGGTCGCTGACACCTGAGCCCCGAGCCACACGGCCTTCCTCAGTGAACATTTGTTGAACAGATGAGTGTGAATTAAATCGATTCTTAACTCACAAAAGACCCGATTTTAGTAAAGGAATAAGGTTTGCTCACACACTCATGATAAAAACATCTTCATCCTAGGAACAAACGATAACAGATGGCTAGGGCATGGCACACAGCATTTCCCCACTTATTTCACCTGCTGCTCAGCATCTGCGCACTTAGGCACTTAGGAGGCAGGTCGAGGGACCCACCGTCCCTGGTCTGGTCCCGGAACGTGCTGCCTGCCCCGCTGGCTTTGCCCTGGTCTCTCTGATCATTGCCAGGGACATAGCATCGTGTTTTCTCAATGAAAATCCCCATTTCTCAGCCTGAACAGGATCAGTTCCTTATCTTTCTCTGTGAAAGTTCCAGTCAGTTTTTCCAACATGTAGGAAATGCGGAGAGACTGTACCAGGTGGAAGTCATACAAAAGGGCAAGGATGGTGAGCTGGCTGCCACCCTCTGTGCCTCCGCTTCCCTTTCTATAGACGTCATGGAACTTCCTCAGCGAGGCCTCCTGAGAGGGAGCTCCCACCTGCAGGAGTGAAGCAGACCCAGAGTCATCGCACAAACCTGACCATTGTGGCAGCGCGCTCCTCTCAGGGACCCTTCTTGTCAGCCAGCTGAGGCGTTTATGCTGAAAGAGTCAGTCCTTTTAAAACCAGCGCAACAAGGCACACCTGGTAGGACACTCACGGCCACGGGACATACCCTGTAAGACCGGGTCTGCGTGTGTAGGGTTGGCACAGAGCCACGCGGACTGCTTGCTGCAGCCCAGAGCAACGGCCACAGCACTGGGACCTGCCTGTGAGCCACCCTCTCACCTTCTCAGTCCAGGGGGACCGCCTCAGCCAGCAGCTGTCTAGCTCTTGGAAACAGAGCACCGCACATCTGTCTGCAGCGCTGCACATCCCACAGCCCTCATTCTGGAGCGCAGCTGAGCCTGGAGGAGGAGGTGGGAGCAGCACCAGGTGGGGGCGTGGAGCCCTTTGGAAGGGGCAGTCGGAAGGGAGGCCTGCCAGACGCAGTCCTGTGGGATCTGGGAAGGAAGACCCAGAGACCCAGCAGCCATGACCGGCCACAAAGCCACTAGATGGAAAAGATCAAACTCTGAGGAACAGGGGCTGGAAGAGGAACCCTGGGGGAGGGGGGTAGAGCAGGTTATGGGGAGCGCCTTCAATTGTGGGTGCTGGTGAGCTTGGCCCGACAGGTCAGAGTGTCGTAAACACGTGTCACTGCTGAAGGAAAACACTAAATGCTAGAAGCCTCCAGGAGGGGCGCAGATGTGCAGGAGGGAACCATGACTTCACAGAGGCCAGCGCCCATAGACAGGGGCTACTCCTAATTGAATAAATAATACATTTAACCTGTAAACTCCCAATTGGAGCCTTTTCACTAAACATCAACCTGGAGAGCAAGCCATGACCACGACATTATGTTCAAATAGAACTTAAAAAAGAGAAATTAGCCAAGCCGGCATGACTCAGGGGTGGAGCGTCGACCTAGGAAGCAGAATGTTGCTGTTCAATTCCTGGTCAGGGCACACGCCCAGTTCAATCCCCACTGTGGGGCGTGCAGGAGGCAGGTGGTCAATGATTCTCTCTCATCATTGATGTTTCTATCTCTCCCTCTCCCTTTTTCTCCTAAGTCAACAGAAATTGACTTTTAAAAAGAGAAATTAGAATTCTGCAGATATAAAAATTATGTATAAAATGGAATGTTTGAATGGTTGAATGTTTTCAACACACTAATGGAATTACTTAACTACATCAAATTTTCTCAAAGTTTGAATTTATTTGAAGTCTTTAAAATAAAGTATAGCAATATCTTGACCCATGCAGCTCCTAGGCCAATGGAAACTAAGGAGAAAAGAAACAAACGGGACTCCATCAAAAGATAAAGCATCAACCAAAAGAACAAGAAAGCCCACTGCATGGGAGAACACACTTGCCAATGTTATCTCCAATAAGGGTTAATTCTCCAAAATTTACAGAGAACTCCTACAACTTAACAAAAGGAAGGTAAACAATCCAATCGAAAAATGGGCAAAGGACCTAAATAGATATTTTCCGAAAGAGGACACACAGATGCTAGCGAGGAGAAGCCTTAAGAGAAGATTGAAGAGTAACCCAGCCTGTAAAAACTTTAGCATAGAATTGGCTATTGGAAGCTGAGAGTCACTTTGGCTCAGTTATCAACCTACTTTGCACTGGATTCAGCAATTGCCTTGTAATTACCCACCTACTAGAGAAATTGTGCCTGGTACATGTGCCTTGTTGTGTTGTATTATGTGCCCTGAAATCAACGCAGCAAACCCAAGCAACAGCAGCCTCCTGATCACCACACCCTCTGAGGATCAGCAGCTGTATGTGAATCTCCCCCCACCAGCCAGAAGAGCCTCCAAAGCTGTGAACAGCACCCACCAGAGGAGCTGCTGCCAACTGTGAATCATCTGCTCCTGCAACAGCCCAAGGAGCAACCACAGCCCAAGGAGCGACTGCCACCCAGGGAGCATCCACTGAATGACTCAATGTCTCGATATGGCAGTGAGATTAAACATGGGTAGACAGAGAAACCCCCAAAGGAAAGAAAAGGAGGACTCGCCAGAAAAGCAGCTAAGTGAAACCCAGGCATGCAGCATGACAGAAAAAGATTTCAGACTAAGGGTCCTAGAGTGCATAAACCAGACGGAGGAAAAAATCAACAACATATACAAGAAGCAAGAAGAAACAGATGAAAAAATCAACAACTTAAGTAAGACCCAAGAAGAAATGAAGAGTGATATAGCTGCAATAAAAAACACCATTGAAAGTATCAACAGTAGACTAGCAGAAGCGGAGGACCGAATTAGTGAATTAGAAGACAAGGAAGCAAAACACACCCAAACTATACTGCACTTGGAGAAATCAATTAAAAGACAGGAGGTGAGCCTAAGGGAGCTTTGGGGCAACATGAAACGAAACAACATACGAAAAATAGGGGTGCCAGAACAACAGAAAGAGGAACAAGGATTAGAAAACCTATTCGAAGAAATCATATCAGAAAACTTCCCTGAGGTGGGGAAGAAAAAAGTCACACAAGCACAGAGAGTCCAAAACAAGGTGAAGCCGAAAAGACCCACACCAAGACACATCATAATTACCATGGCAAATGTTCAGGACAAAGAGAGAATCTTACAGGCTGCAAGAGAGAGACGGAAAGTGACATACAAGGTCTCTCCCATTAGATTATCAAATGATTTCTCAACAGAAACACATCAGGCCAGAAAAGAATGGACGGAATTTTACAAACTTATTCAAAGCAAAGGACTGAATCCAAGAATACTCTATCCAGCAAGGCTACCATTCAAAATTGAAGGGGAAATAAGAAGCTTCACAGGCAAAAAAAGGCTAAGGGAGTTTATCACCACCAAGCCAGCAATGCAAGAAATGCTCAAGGGACTGTTGTAAAAAGAAGAAACAAAAAGCTCAGAAAGAAAAGAGCCACACACAAAAAAAGAAATGGCTACAAACAAATAGCTCTCAATAATAACTTTAAACCTAAATG
Source organism: Myotis nattereri (assembly GCF_964212035.1). NCBI lineage: Eukaryota > Metazoa > Chordata > Mammalia > Chiroptera > Vespertilionidae > Myotis > Myotis nattereri. The sequence continues at coordinate 11,734 of NW_027669521.1, read as the reverse complement.
GATGAAATGCTCCAACCAAAAGACATCGAGTGGCTGAATGGATAAAAACTATGACCCATACATTTGCTGTCTACAAGAGACCCACCTCATTAGAACGGACTCACACAGACTGAAAGTGAAGGGATGGAAAAATATCTTTCAGGCAATAGGAAAGGAAAAGAAAGCTGGGGTAGCAATACTTATATCAGACAAAATAGACCTCAAAGTGAAGGCCATAACAAGAGATAAGGAAGGCCACTTCATAATACTTAAAGGGATCAATACAACAAGAAGATATAACCCTGGTAAACATATATGCACCCAATGCAGGAGCACCCAAATACATAAAAAAAACTCCTGGAAGATATCAAAGGAGAGATTGACAACAATACAATCAAAATAGGGGACTTTAATACAACACTGACATCACTGGATAAATCCTCTAGACAAACACTCAGCAAAGAAATAGCAATTCTAAATGACTCACCAGATCAGATGGACTTAATTGACATCTTCAGAACGCTTCACCCCAAAGCCACGGAATATACATTCGACTCAAGTGCTCATAAGACGCATTCAAAAATAGACCACATATTGCGTCACAAACAAAGTCTCCCCAAATTCAAGAAGATTGAAATCATACCAAGCATCATCTAAGACCACGACAGCATAATATTAGAAATAAACTACAATAAAAACAACCGAAAATACTCAAACACTTGGAAGCTGAATAGCATGTTATTAAATATTGATTGGGTTACCAATGAGATCAAAGAAGAAATTAAAAACATCCTGGAAACTAATGACAATGAAAACACAACAATCCAAAACCTATGGGACGCAATGAAAGCAGGCCTGAGAGGGAAGTTTATAGCTCTACAGGCCTATCTCAAAAAACAAGAAAAAATGGTAGTAAATCATCTATCTCTACAACTCAAAGAATTAGAAAGAGAGCAACAAGAAAACCCCAGAGTGAGCAGAAGGAAGGAGATAATAAAGATTAGAGCAGAAATAAATGACATAGAGACCAAAACAAACAAACAAACAAACAAAAAAACACAAACAATACAGAAAATCAATGAAACCAAGAGCTGGTTCTTTGAAAGGATAAACAAGATTGACAAGCCTCTAGACAGGCTCACCAAGAAACAAATAGAGAGGACCCAAATAAAGAAAACCAGAAACGATAGAGGCAAAATAACAACAGACCGCACAGAAATACAAATGATTGTTAAAAAACACTATGGACAGCTTAACTCCAACAAACTAGACAACCTGGAGGAAATGGACACATTCCTAGAAAAATACAACATTCCAACACTCAATCAGGAAGAATCTAAAAATCTCAATAGGCCAATAACTATGGAAGAAATTGAAGCAGTCATCAAAACACTTCCAGCAAAAAAAAGCCCAGGACCAGACGGCTTCACAGGGGAGTTTTGCCAAACATTTAAGGAAGAACTAAAACCTATCCTCCTCAGACTACTACAAAAAATTCAAGAGGAAGGAACACTTGCAATCTCATTCTATGAAGCCAGCATCACTCTAATACCAAAACCAGGTAAAGACAACACAATGAAAGAGAATTACAGGCCAATATCCCTCATGAACATAGATGCCAAAATCCTCAACCAAATATTGGCACATCGGATCCAGCAGTACATCAGAAAGATCATACACAATGACCAAGTAGGATTTATCCCAGGGATGCAAGGATGGTACAATATCCGCAAATCAATAAACGTGATACGTCACATAAACAAACTGAAACAAAAAAATCATATGGTCATATCAATTGATGCAGAAAAAGCATTTGACAAAATCCAACACCCATTTTTGATAAAAACTCTCAGCAACGTGGGAGTAGAAGGATCATACCTCAACATAATAAAAGCCATATATGACAGGCCCACAGCCAACATCATACTCAATGGACAAAAACTAACACCATTTCCCCTAAGGACAGGATCAAGACAGGGATGCCCACTCTCACCACTCCTGTTCAACATAGTACTGGAAGTATTAGCCATTGCAATTAGACAAGAAGAAGAAATAAAAGGCATCCAAATTGGAAAAGAGGAAGTAAAACTGTCCTTACTTGCACACGACATGATATTATACATACAAAACCCTAGAGACTCCATCAAAAAACTACTAGACTTAATACACGAATTTTGCAATGTAGCAGGATACAAAATTAACCCCCAAGAAATCTGAGGCATTTCTATACACCAACAGTGATCTTTCAGAAAGAGAAACTAAAAAAAAAACAATCCCATTTACCATCGCACCAAAAAAATTGAGCTACCTAGGAATAAACTTAACTAAAGAGGTAAAAGACCTCTACTCAGAAAACTTCAGGACGTTGAAAAAAGAGATAGAGGAAGACATAAACAGATGAAAGAACATACCATGTTCATGGATTGGTAGAATCAACATCATTAAAATGTCCATACCACCCAAAGCAATCTATAAATTCAACGCACTTCCCATTAGAATACCAACGACATACTTCACAGATCTAGAACGAACTCTCCACAAATTCATCTGGAATAAAAAAAGACCCCAAATAGCTGCAGCAATCCTGAGAAAGAACAAAGTAGGTGGGATATCAATACCAGATATCAAGTTGTATTACAAAGCCACTGTTCTCAAAACTGCCTGGTACTGGCACAAAAACAGGCATATAGATCAATGGAATAGAACAGAGAGCCCAGAAATCGGCCCGAACCAATATGCTCAATTAATATTTGCCAAAGGCGGCAAAAACATACAACGGAGTCAAGATAGTCTCTTCAATAAATGGTGTTGGGAAAATTGGACAGATATATGCAAGAAAATGAAACTAGACCACCAACTTACACCAAACACAAAAATAAACTCAAAATGGATAAAGGACTTAAATGTACGACGGGAAACCATAAAAATTCTAGAAGAATCCAAAGGCAATAAAATCTCAGACATATGCCGAAGCAATTTCTTCACTGATACAGCTCCTAGGGCACTTGAAACTAAAGAGAAAATGAACAAATGGGACTCATATCAAAATAAAAAGCTTCTGCACAGCAAAAGAAACCATCAACAAAACAACGAGAAAACCCACTGCGTGGGAAAACATATTTGCCAATGTCATATCTGATAAGGGCCTAATCTCCAAAATTCATAGGGAACTCATACAACTTAACAAAAGGAAGATAAACAATCCAATCAAAAAATGGGCCTTTGCCCATCTAAATAGACACCTTTCAAAAGAGGACATTCAGAAAGCCAAGAGACATATGAAAACATGCTCAAAGTCACTAATCATCTGAGAGATGCAAATCAAAACAACAATGAGGTATCATCTCACACCTGTCAGACTCGCTATCATCCACAATTCAACAAACGACAAGTGCTGGAGAGGATGTGGAGAAAAAGGAACACTCGTGCACTGCTGGTGGGAATGCAGACTGGTGCAGCCACTATGGAAGACAGTATGCAGTTTCCTCAAAAAACTAAAAATGCAACTTCCACTTGACCCTGTGATCCCTCTTCTAGGAATATATCCCAAGAAACCAGAAACACCAATCAGAAAGGATATATGTACCCCTCTGTTCATAGCATCACAATTCATCATAGCTAAGATCTGGAAACAGCCTAAGTGCCCATCAGTAGATGAATGGATTAGAAAACTGTGGTACACCTACACGATGGAATACTATGCTGCTGTAAAAAAGAAGGAACTCTTACCATTTGCAGCGGCATGGATGGAACTGGAGAGCATTATGCTAAGTGAAATAAGCCAGTCAATGAAGGAAAAGTACCACATGATCTCACTCATTCATGGATAATAGAGACCATTATAATCTTTTGAACAATAACAGATACAGAGGCAGAGCTGCCTCAAACAGATTGTCAAACTGCAGCGGGAAGGCCGGAAAGGGTTGGGGGGCAGGAGGGAGTGGGGTAAGAGATCAACGGAAGGACTTGTATGCATGCATATAAGCATAACCAATGGACATAAGACACTGAGGGGTAGGGGAGTACGGGAGCGTGTCAAGGGCGGGTTGAAAAAAAAGGACACATATGTTATACCATTTCTAATACTTTAAGCAATAAGACTTAAAAAAATATTAAAAAAACTGTAAAAAAAAAAAAAGAAACAAAGAGGACACAACGAAGGCCAAGAGACATATGAAAACATAGTCAAAGTCACTAAACATCCAAGAGATGGCTTCACAGGGGAGTTTTACCAAACATTCAAAGAAGAACTAACACCTACTAGTATACTCCTCAGACTGTTTCAGAAAATCCACCAATAATGAACTCACACAGAGAGAAACTAATACAACAATCCCATTTACCCCTGCACCCAAAAAATTAAGATACCTAGGAATAAACTTAACTCACGAGGTAAATCACCTGTACTCGGAAAACTACAGGATGTTGAAAAAAGAGATAGAGGAAGACATAAATAAATGGAAGGATATACCGTGTTCATGGATTGGTAGAATCAACATCATTAACATGTCCACACCACTGGTAGCAATGGTTCAATGAAAATCCCATTAAGAAACAAACGGAACATTTCACAGACCTACAACAAACTATTCAAAAATTCCTATGGAATTTAAAAAGACCCCGAATAGCCACAGCAATCCTGAGACAGAACAACAAGGTTGGAGGGCTAACAATACCAAATATTAAGCCATATTACAAAGCCTCAGTTCTCAACACTGCCTGGTACTGGCACAAGAACAGACGTGTAGACTAATGAAATCAAACAGAGAATCCAGAAATCAACCCAGGCCATTAAACTCAATTCATATTTGACAAAAGAGACAACAATATACAATGGAGTCAAGATAGTCTCTTCAATAAATGGTGTTGGGAAAATTGGATGGATACAAGCAAAAAAAAGAAAGAGAGAAACTAGACCACCAACTTTCACCAAACACAAAAATAAACTCAAAATGGATAAAGGATTTAAACATAAGGCGGGAAACCATAACAATCTTAGAAGAATCCATAGGCAGCAAATATCAGACATATATCCATAGGCAGATGAATCCATAGGCAGCAAAGTATCAGACAATCATCATCAGAGAGATGCAAATCAAAACAACAAGGACATACCATCTCACACCTGTCAGAATGGTTATCATCAACAAATCAACAAACACAAGTGCTGGCGAGGATGGGGACAAAAAGGAACCCTCTTGCACTGCTGTGGGAATGCAGACTGGTGCAACCACTGTGGAAGACAGTGTGGATTTTCCTCAAAAAATTAAAAATGGAACTCCCTTTGGACCCAGTAATCCCACTTCTAGGACTATATCCCAAGAAATCAGAAACACCAATCAGAAAGGACATATGCACCCCTCTGTTCATAGCAGCACAATGTACAAGAGCTAAGATTTGGAAACAGCCTAAGTGCCGCACTTAGCAGATGAGTGGATTAGAAAACTGTGGTATGTCTATACAATGGAATACTACGCTGCCGTAAAAGAGAAGGAACTTTTACCATTTGCAAAAGCACGGATGGACCTAGGGAGCAAAATAAGCCAGTCAGAGAAAGACAAATATCATGTGAGCTCACTCGTTTGTGCAATATAATGAAAAACGTAAACGGATGAACAGAAAATAGAGCCAGAACAAAAACTATTTTAGAATATAATAGAAGCAATCCTGTTATTTGCAGATTTTAAATATTTCCTACAACTTTTGTGATATACTATGTTAGTATAGTTTTGGTAATATTATTATATTTTAAATCTTTTTTCCTACAAATATTAACGTTTATTACATGGAATATTATGTTTAAAAGTCTTTCTTGAAATATGAATGTTCATTGCACATAACATCTTTACTAATAAAAGGTTAATATGTTAATTAGACCAGGAGACCTTCTAGATCAGAGGTCCTCAAACATTTTAAACAGGGGGCCAGTTCACTGTCCCTCAGACATTCCACACATGTGCACTGCGGTCACGGGACGAGTTGGCTGCTAAGCAGGACACGCAGTGGGGGCAAACCACCCGGCCGGCCAGATACATGTTTTCGGCGGGCTGCATGTGGCCCGCGGGCCGTAGTTTGAGGACCCCTGTTCTAGATGTCCTTTGGGACAAAGCCATGGTAGTGGGGCCGAGGCAGAGGCAGTCAGGGGTGATTAGGCCAGGAGGAGAGGGCACTTGGGAGCAAGCAGGCCATCAGGGGGGTTACCTGGGGGGCAAGCAGGCCAGCAGGAAAGGCAGACGGGGGGGAGCAGGCTGGTAATTGTGGGCAATTGGGGGTGAGCAGGCCAGCATTGGGGGCCAGTTGTGGGTGAGCAGACGGGCAGTGGGGGGAGGTTGAGGGTAAGACAGATGGCTGGGGGGCTGCTGAGGGTACACAGGCCTGCAGGCAGAGTGGTTAGGGGCAATCAGGCAGGTGAGTAGTTAGGAGCCAGAGGTCCTGGATGGTGAGAGGGATGTTTGACTGCTAGTTTAGGCCTGATCCCAGAAATCATGCCCAAACCAGCAGTCAGACCACCCCTAAGGGGTCCCAGATTGGAGAGGGTGCAGGCAGGGCTGATGGACACCGCACCGCCCCCACACACGAATTTTGGGCACCGGGCCACTAGTCTATATACACTGAGTGGCCAGATTATTATGACAACACCATCAGTATTTCGTTGGGCCACCTTTTGCCTTCAGTACTGCGGTGAATCCTCTTGGCCTTGGCTCCCCGAGATGTTAAAAGGTGATGTGAGGAATCTGACACCATGCCTGATGAATAGCACTGTCCAGTTCTGTGAGATTTGAGGGTTGTGGAAACAGCTGCCTGGTGGCTCTTTTAACTTCGTCCCACAAATGCTCAATTGGATTGAGATCTGGTGATTGTGGGGGCCACATAAGCAAGGTAAATTCTCCCTCATGTTGTTGAAACTACTCCTGCACCATACGAGCACCATCATGGAACACTGTCTTGTTGGAAGACGCCTTTGGGATACGCCATCAACAGGATAGGATGAACTTAGGTATGTTGTGCTATTCAGATGTTGTTCCACGCAAATTAAAGGGCCTAAATCATGCCAAGGAAAACATGCCCCAAACCATAACACTGCCCCCACCAGCTTGAAGGGCTGTACTCATGCATGTGGGGTGCATGCTTTCATGTTGTTTCCACCAAATCCTCACTCTGCCATCTGCTGATGCAACTGGAAACATGATTCTTCTGACCACATGACTTTTTTCCAATGCTCAACTTATCCAATCCTTGTGTTCCTGTGCAAATTGGAGATGTTTTATCTTGGTAACTGCAGACAGCAAAGGCGTTCGACCAGGCCTTCAGCTTCCATATCCCAAACAATGCAGTGTATGGCTTATTTGCCTACACACATCAGGTGGTCATAATAATCTAGCCACTCAGTGTATATAAAGTTCTAAGCTACCCTTGGACCAGTGCTATGATGTGCACTGACCACCAGGGGTCAGACACTCAAAGCTCAGGCATGGAAAAATGGAACAGACAGATGAACCTCAGAGGGAAGGAGGAAGGGGGAAGGCGAGAAGAGATGCACCAAAGATCTTATAGGCACACTAGAGGCCCCCGGTTGGGTCCCTCAGCCTACCTGCAGGGATGGGGTTGAAACCGGCAGTGCGACTTGCCCTGAGGGGTCCTGGACTGTGAGAGGTCCCAGGCTAGGACGAGGGACTCCGCTGGTGCACGAATCCGTGCACCCGGCCTCTAGTTCTTTTTAAAAAGTTCTTCTTGAAATATTAATGTTTATTGCACATAACATGTAAATATATAAAAGCCTAAGCGAAAGTTGGACCAGTGCTATGATAAGCAGTGAGCACCAGGGGGCAGAGGCTCAATGCACAGGCATGGAACCATGGAACAGCTTGATGAATCTCAGAGGGAAGGGGTTGGGGGAGGGCAGGAAGAGATTCACCAAAAATCTTATATGCATACTAGAGGCCTCCATGGGGGTCCCTCCTCTGGCCTGTGGGGCTCGGACATGTCCTGAGGGGTTCCCGATAGTGAGAGGGACAAGGGACCCCACTGGTGCACAAATCTGGGCACCAGGCCTCTAGTTATAGGTCAAATTGTTTTTCTTGAAATCTTGTTTACTGCACGCTGTTGTGCCCAGATTTCAAGGTTCCCAAAGTGCCCACCAGGGAGCCAGTGAGTCTGATGCAAAAGCAAAGAGTCCTTCATTTCGAACTAGTTCGGCTCCCCAACGACACTCCCCAATGCAACGGTAAGCCCCAGTGGCCGAGAGAGAGCAAGGCCTGATGGGATTGTGGGTTTTATAGAAAGGGCAGGGGAAGGGACTGTGGGCCCTGCCGATTGGCCAGGCTCGAGTCGGGTCTTGTTACACAGGATGTGGTCATCTCTATGGCACGCACGACCCTTGATTGTCATTGGTTAGTTCAAAGAAATCCAGGGCGTGGCCAGCAGGGGCCTGGGCTTCTGGGAAGAAGGCACTCTCCTGAGCACATGGCTGCCACCCCAAAAATGGAGGGCCCAGGGCCAGATTGAGGGCACAGTCCTAGCCCCCGCCAGGGTGAGCAGAGCCCTGGTTCCAGGGGCCAGTCCGGTTGCCGGGGGTCCAGCAGATCGACCAGTTCCAGCCCAGACAGGAAGTCCATGTCCTCCGTCTCGTTCCTGAGGGCACTGGCGATCGCCTCCTCCTCCATCTCCTCAGGCGAGGGCATGCGCCCCGCCCTGCCGCCACAGCTGCCATATGGGTCCGGTCCGGGGGCTGCGGGTGGGTGGCGGCCTGCGCCGGGCTCCCGCTGTGGGCTGGGGAGTCGGTGCCCGAGGCCGCCAGCAGCGTGGTCAGGCTGTGCTTCATGGAACCCGCTGGCCGGCCCACATAGGCCCCGCAACGAATCGCCCTTTTAGTTACCTTTTAGGATAAAAGGGCAATGAGGAACCCCTTAGTGTGTGAAGCCTGCTCACAGGTTGTGGGTTTCCATCTGGAGAGAAGGAGCGCCAGGGGCCTTTCCACGGGGAGCTGTCCGGGGGCCTGTCCGCGGGGAGCTGTCTGGCGGCCTGTTTTTGGGGAGCTGGTCCTAGGTCAGCTTTCACAGCCAAGATGGCCAAGGACTCAGCAAACCTCAGCCACTGCCCACTCCTGTCCTGGTAAATAACGTTTTATTGGAACATGCGTTCCACTTATGTCTGTCCGTCTACCACTGCTTTCTCTCCACGGCAGCAAAGCGAAGTCGTGGACATGCAGGTGGAGTGGCCCGCCAGCCTGAACAGCCACCGGCCCCTCAAGGGACACCTGTGCCGGCGCCTCTGCACAGGACGCGCTCTCGGTGGCCAGTTCCAGCGTCTGCTCCTCTTAGTACGAGAGCTGCACGATTGAAAGCTCAACGTCCCCAAAGTGTAAAAACTCAGAAGCCCCCGAGTGCATCAGCCGCCTCCCACTGGAGGGAACCCCTGAACCTGTGCTCAGTTCCTGGCTGTTGGCCTCCGTCTAATCCAGTGGTTCTCAGTCTGCTGGCCCTTTAAACACAGCTCCTCATGTTGGGACCCAACCATGAGATTATTTTTGTTGCTACTTCATAACTGTCATGTCACTACTGTTATGAATCGTCATGTAAATATCTGATCTGCAGGATGGTCTCAGGCGACCCCTATGAAAGGGTCCTTCGACCACCAAATAGGTCGCGACCCACAGGTTGAGAACCACTAGTCTAATGGCTTCATGTCCACCGACTCCTGAGAAACTGCACTTGGTTCTCCGTAAGTTGGAGCGTCGGGGAAGGTGGATTTGCCTCCTTGCCATGACCGAGTGATAGATCTCCGTCCGACCCGACTCCCTCCCAGCCCCATCACACTTCCATGCAGGTCAGCTGACTGCTTCTCCAAAACTGCTACCAGGTTCTCAGCATCAGGGACGCTTCAGTGACAGTTCAAATAGTTTGTCACCCACATACTCCTGTTTCTTTAAATCAATTCGAGGCAGTGGAATGAATACGCAACCAGGAAAGAGGTTTCCCTGAGCGGAGACAGGCCTGGCTTCATCTCCGGGACCTCCAGTGCACACTCACCGCTCACCGCGCACCGAAAGGCCTGCTTCTGTGCCGTTTTAGGAAAAGGGTCTTTAAGTGCATCTTCAGCCCGTCAGCTTCAAGATGCAGAAGATGGCGACTTGAAGGCAGCAACCGAGACAGGTGACCTTCAAAACGGGGGGCAGGGGGCAGACTTCCTGCAAGGGGGGGAGGCGCAGTATGATCTATTGAAATAAAGGGCTTAGACAACATGGGCTGGAGAGGGGGCAGACGTGGGCGGTCCTCTTACCCCGTCCTCCCCTCAGTGCTCGGCCAGCTGACAGAGCCGGACAGTGGCAGAGCTGACCCGCGGGAACTCAGTGGGCAGCCTGGACCGAACCCCAGTACCCCCGCCTCCCTCGTCCTGCCCCCCCACCCTCCCCTCCCGTCTCACTCAGGGCCTCTCACCAGGCCCTCCCACACCCTGGCCTCACTCAGGGCCTCTCACCAGGCCCTCCCACCCCCGGCCTCACTCAGGGCCTCTCAGCAGGCCCTCCCACCACCCCGCCTCACTCAGGACCTCTCACCAGGCCCTCCCACACCCTGGCCTCACTCAGGGCCTCTCACCAGGCCCCTGCCCCTAGGTGCCCTCAAACAGCTTGTGCTGCCAGTTGGAGTAGGAACCATGAGGGCGTTGGGTGCAGAGCCCAGAGGTGCACCACCCTGGGACCCTGCCCCCGAGGCTGCTCCAGGCTGGGGGCCGAGCCCAACTGTGACCGCAGATCTACCGTCTTCACCAAACCCGCTGGAGAAAGGAGCCAGCATTCCAGTGCCAGTGCCACAGCCAGCAGTGCCAGTGCCCCGTGAGCAGCGCCAGGCCTCCCTCGCCGGCCTCACCATGAGCTTTATCTGCAGTTATGCCCACAGGAACGGGGGCCCAGGCCCAGGACAGTGTACATGGAAACCAAAGCAAACGTGGTTCCATTCCTCACCCAAGGGCATTTTTTTCATTGACGTTTAGGGAGAGTAGAAGGGAGGGAAGGAGAGTGGGAAGAGACACAGAGAGAGAAACATTGATGTGAGAGAGACGCATCGATTGCTTGCCTCCCAGGTGCGCTCCGACCCGGCCAGGGAGCGAACCTGAAACCCACGTACGTGCCCTTGACCAGGAATCGACACTGAGACCCTTCGGTTGGTGGGCCGACACTCTAACCACTGAGACCACGTCCAGGGCCGATTCCAGTTTTAAGAGGATCCTCTGTCAGGAAAGAAACCGACGTTGTCCACGTGCAGAAACCCTGCTGTGCTATCCACATGCCACTCAGGCACGCAGACCAGCGTGAGATATGTTCAGGCTACAAGGCGTCACCTCCATCCCAGGAGCACGCGGCCGCAAAAGCGCTTGCTTACCAGCTGCTGGCCTTTGGGGCCCCAGCCTGCATACTGCAGCTTCGCGTAGCTCACCTCCGGCGGGTCTAGGCTCTGAGGGTCCCTGGAAAACATGACAAAGAGAGCAAAATGGTGGGAAGGAACGGAGAGTTAAGGGCTGTACTTTGTTCTGCACTGAGCCTCACTCTCGCCACCCCCACACACACACACCGCGTCAGGCTCTCCAGGAGCCTTCTCATCGGGACCAGGGCCCCCAGGCGTGTGAGGTGGACTCAGGTCCTCATGCTGAGTCCCAATAGCAAATATTTCCCGGGAGCGAGCCTGCGGAGGAGTCTATGAACCGATTTTTAAAAATATTCAGAACCGCCTGGGCGGGGGATGGGGGCGGCGCGGGCAGC
>NW_027669522.1:0-17880 GCF_964212035.1 Myotis nattereri | reverse complement strand
CCAGGCCAACCAAGGCGGTGTCAGTGGGCACCCCCTATCTCCCCACCGGTTGCCCCACAGATCAGCCCCGATCGTAGGCCAGGCCTAGGGACCCTATCTGTGCATGAATTTTGTGCACCGGGCCTCTAGTATATATTCTCTGTATCAGTGAATCTGTTCCCATTCTATTTGCTTACTTTAGATTCAATTGTTGATAGATATGTATTTATTGCCATTTTATTGTTCACATTTTTTATCTTAATTTATTCTTCTTCCTTCATCCCTTTCTCTCTTCCTCCTTTCCTTCCTCCACTCCCTCTTTCCTTCCTTCCTTCCTTCCTTCCTTCCTTCCTTCCTTCCTTCCTTCCTTCCTTCCTTCTTTCCTAGATTTCATATAATCTGGTTGTGTGGTGATGAACTCTTTTACCTTTTTCTTGTCCAGGAAGCTCTTTATATGTCCATAGATTCTAAATGTTAGTTTTGTAGGCTAGAGTGATCTTGGTTTTAGGATCTTGTTTTTCATCACTTGGAGTATTTCTAGCCACTCCCTTCTGGCCTGCGAGGTTTCTGTTGAAATCAGCTGACAGTCTTATGGGAACTCCCTATAGGTAACTAACTTCTTTTCTTTCCTGCTCTTAAGATTCTTTGTCTTTATTCTTTGGCAGATTCATTATGATGTGTCTTAGTGTGGGCTTCTTTTGGTTCATCTTGTTTGTGACTCTCTGTGCTTCCTGGTCTTGTATACCTGTTTCTTTCACCAAGTTAGGGAAGTTTTCTTTCAGTATTTTTACAGATAGGTTTTGAATGTCTTGCTCTCTTCTCCTTCTGGCACACCATGATGTAAGTGTTGATATACTTGAAGTTGTCTCAGAAGCTCTTAAAATACCTTCATTTTTGTTGGTTCTTTTCCTCCTTTTACTGTTCTGATTGGGTGTTTTTTGCTTTCTTATATTCCAAATCACTGATTTGATTCATGGCTTCATTTATTGTCCTGTTGATTCCCTGTAAATTGTTCTTCATTTTAGTTAGTATATGTTTCATTTTTATCTCGCTCTTTTTGTGCTGTTGAAGTTTTCACTAAGTTCATTGAACATACTTATAAACAGTGTTTTGAACTCTGCATGTAGTAAATTGCTTGTCTCTGTTTTTTTTAGTGTTGTTTTTTTTTCTGGAGTTGTGTTCTGTTCTTCCATTGGGACATGTTTTTTGTTTCTTCTCTTTGGAAGCCTCCCTGTGTTTGTTTCTATGTATTAGGTAGAGCTGCAATATCTCCTGGACTTGGTAGAGTGGCTTAATATCGATATTCTGTATGGCCCAGTGACACAGGCTAGCCCCCTTCCCTCCCCCCGCCCCACCCTGGGCTCTTAAGGTGTGTTCCTTGTGTGGGCCTAGATTGCTGTTGGCATGTCAGTGAGAGGCATTTACCCCTGAGCTGATCAGCTGCAAGGATTGGCTGCATCCACCGACCTCCTATGTTGGACCACAGTGGAGGATCACTGTGGAGAATCAGCCCACCCCATAGACTAGGACTTACTGTAGTGGCTTTGGTGCCCACTGAGTCTACCACTTGAGTGTGTTGTTTGTGGAGGTGTTTGGGATTGGGTGATGCTTCATTGTGGTATGAAGTTGTCCACTGGATGCACTGGCTCTGTGGCCTCCCAGGAGGTGCAGGCCAAGGTCAGCCAGTACCTGTGTTCTGCCCAGGGCCAGCTGGCATGAGCTATAAAGCAATCTGTAAATGGCTGCTACTTGCTCTGGATTTGGAGGTGCCTGGCTGAGTCCAGGTTGTAAGCCAAGACTGGCTGCTGCTACTGCTGGGCTTGGGGTATCTTAGCAAGAGATGCACACTAAGGCTAGTGCTGCTTGTTTGAGAGATTTTAGGAAAGTCTGAAGGATGAGCCAAGACAGGCCATTCGTATGGAAAAGCCACTGGAAACAACTTGGGTGGACCCACAAGTTGGGTGGGGCAGGGTCTCAGGGACTTACCTGGATGGAGTGAGTAGTGTGAGCCAGGTTGATAACAGGCTGTAATATGGAACCAGCTTGCCAGATCTTTGGGGGGTTCTCAAAAAGGAACAATGGCCCCCGTTTGCACTTCTGTCTAGGAGAAAGCTGCCTCTCCAGCTCTTGCTCTGATGCCGGACAGTTCAGTTCCTCCCTGCGTGTCTCTGGTGCCTTTCAAGCTGCTGCCCCAGTACTAAAACTCAGAAGGAGGGAGTCCTAGTAAGTCTGTGCACAGGCCCTTTAAGAGGAACTTCCTGGGACTCCAGTAACCTCTGTCTCCTTCAGTTGTAGTCCATGCAGGTTTTCATAGCCAGAAGATATGGGGACTTCTTTTCCTGGCATTGGAACCCTGAGCTGGGGGCCTGGTGTGGGGCTGGGACCCCTTGCAATTCAGGAGGCAACCTTTGGAAATGAGATATTCCTCCCAATTTTTAATCACCCCATGTGGGTGTGGGACCAGTCTGTTCCACATCTTTGCCCTTCCTACCAGTCTCATGTGGCTGCTTCTTTAAATCCGTAATTGTAAGACTTCTAGTCAGCCAAATTTCAGGCAGTAGTGAATGATCATTTTTCTATAGTTTAGTTGTCAAGAATTATTTCTTTAAAAAAATATTTTTTATTATTTTAGAGAGAGAGAAGGAAGAGAAGGTGAGAGAGACATTGATTTGTTCCACTTATGTATACATTCGGTGGTTGATTCCCCTTATCGGGGATATAACCTGCAACCCTGGTGCACTGGGATGATTCTCCAACCAACTGAGCCACATGGCAGGGCTGTCAAGAACTATTTCTGATGAAAGCTATGTATTTTTCTCCAGGGCGGGAAATGATTTGTGTGTGGATGTATGTATATATTTATTTAAATTTACTTTTTCAGAGGTCTTCCTGAGCCCAACCAATGATCCTGTGTTAAAAGTTCTTCTAATATCCTCTGTGAGTTTGATTTTATTTTTTAATTTTTATGTATTTTTATTGACTTCAGAGAGGAAGGGAGAGGGAGATACACACACACACACACACACATATGCACACAGATGCATATACACACATACACACACATATACATACATACATACACACACAAATACACATATATATATATACATACACACACACACATCATTGATGAGAGAGAATCATTGATTGGCTGCCTCCTGCATGCCCCACACTGGGGATTGAGTCTGCAACCTTGGCATGTGCCCTGACCAGGAATCAAACTGTGACCTCCTGGTTCATAGGTCGATGCTCAACCACTGAGCCACATTGGCTGGGCTATGAGTTTGATTTTTAGAAACTATGATGATCTAAATAAATGTCTACATAAATGTTTTTGTTTTTCTGCATTTGAGTGTAATACCCAGGTGGTCAGAACATTGGGAGAAGAGAGGATCTTCTTTTTCTAAATCTTGTGCATTTCTAACTAAATTTCTGAAATTTAATTCCATACAAGGTGGTCAGATGGTTTCTAGCCTATATTGATTAGTCTCAGAGAATTATTTGCAAACCAAGAAAAGACTTCAGAGGGTATAAAACCTAGTATCATATGTAAGTGCTATAAGAAATTATGGTTTGTAATATGTCATGTTGAGCCATTTAATTGCTTTTTTCACCAAAATATATCAGGAAGTTTTCAGAATTGAGTCCAGGTAATGTGGCTGGCAGTGAAGAATTGTGTAATATGGTGGAAACTTTATTTAAATCAGATTGCAAAGAAACTTTTTCTTCACCCTTTGAGGGTGATTCTGTGCAGTTTTTTCTCTTAAACAGTTGAGCTTCAGACACTAGGACATTTTCTTCTATTGTATTAGGAAAACTTTATATTTCTGGAGTAACAGTTGGGTCTTAGATGCTTACAAAAGAAAAATAATAACATTCATTAAGTTTATATAATCTTTTTTTCTTTTCTTGTGATGAGTTCAGATGATGTGTGTCAGCATTGTATAAGCCTTTTATCAAGTCCAGGATAAGAGGAAAGAATTGGAGAGCAATTTTTTGTCTTTGATTTAAGTGTTTTCATTATATGATTAAAGAGGAATAAGGATGGATAAAATTCATCAATCAAAATGTGTTTATTCATTTTCTTCATTTCTTTAATTGGTAGTTTATATATAATCAGGAAATTTATTAATTTCAACTTGTACTAGAGTAAAAGTTGTTAGTATTTTAAACAGATTCAGATAGTAATAAAAGGTTATTTGTGTTTAAAATCCTTCTTGCCATGATTCAGTGTTGAAATTATACTGCTTGTAAAATTCCAATGGATGAGAGCTAGAATTTGATATGACTAGCATAATTTGAGATTTTAATGAAGCTTAAAAAAATAGAAATAACCCACTACAGGTTTTATGTTTGTCACAAAAAAAAAAGTCTGTCCATCAGCAATAATTTTCTTTAGAGAATAATAATATTTATCTGTGAAAAGTGAATCAATAACTTACCAATATGGCAAGGCTTACACACAAGATATTCTTAAATATGAGAATTATAGAATTTCCTTTGATATTTTCCTGATGTTCTTTGTACTTTAAAAAAATTGAGGTAAACTTGGCATATACAACTTAATAATTCAATACTTATGTACACTTCAAAGTGATTGCCACAGTGAGTTTAGTTAACATCCATTACCATATACAGTTGACTCCCTGCACCCATTCCACCCATCACCCTATCCCCTTCCCATCTGACAAACACCAGCCTGTTCTCTGTGTGTATGATTTCTGTTTTGTATTGCTTATTCATTTGTTTTGTTTTTTACATTCCAAATAGACGTGAAATCACACAGTATTTACCTTTCTTTGTCTGATTTATCTCACTTGGCATAATAGCCTCAAGATCCATTCATGTTGTCACAAATGGCAAGATTTCATTGTTCTATGGCTGAGTAGTATTACATTGTATATATGTACCACAACTGCTTTTTATATTCATCCACTTTTTCCATATCTTGGTTATTGTAAATAATGCTGCAGTGAACATAGGGGTGCATATATCTTTTCCAATTAGTGTTTTTCATCTTTATAGGATAAATACCCAGAAGACAAATTGCTAAATCACATGGTGGTTGTACTTTTAATTTTTGGAGGAACTTCCATAGTGTTTTCCACAGTACCACTCCAATTTACTTTTCCACCAACAGTGCACAGCAATCCTCTACATCCTCCCCAATACTTATTTCTTGTCTTTTTGACATAGCCATTCTGACAGGTGTGAGGTGATATCTCTTTGTGGTTTTGATTTAAATTTCTCTCATGACTAATGATGTTGAGCATCGTTTTATGTACCTGCTGGCCATCTGTATGTCTTCTTTCAAAAAATGTCTATTCATATCCTTTGCACATTTTTAAATCAGTTTTTTGTTATTGAGTTGTGTGAATTCTTTCTATACTTTGGATTTAATTCCTTATTAGAGACTAGAGGTTTGATGCATGAACTTCGTGCAAGAGTAGGCCTTCCTTCCCCTGCTGCCAGCACTGGCTTCCTTCCCACAGGCACCCGGTACCCAGAGGGAGGCCCCGCCCACCCACAACAGCCCGCTAGTTGATGAGAGGGGAAGACAGAGCCAATAGTCTCTCTTGAGAGAGATGGGTTGGTGGTGTTGAGGAGGTGATGTGCTAGGTTGAGGGCTTGAGAAAGATAGTGAGGACTTAGGAGATATCCAGGAGGTATGGGGTAGACCTACGTGCACAGTAAGAGGAGGAGGAGGAGGAGGCGGCGGCTTGGGCGGAGGGGGTGGGGGTGGTATTATTAGTAAGGACTAGGTAATCAGGACCCTGACGCTCAGTTTGGAATATGCTCTCCTGCCCTGGTTTCCACAAGGTTTCAAGAGATTAGTTAAGATATTCAGGGCCCCAGCAGGGGCAGAAAATGGGTCCCCCAGGAATTATTCTAGGGTTTTGGCGACCCTCAAAACAGAAAGATAAGAACTATTAAGGAGATGAAGAGAATGACTAACCAGAGATACCAGAACATTTTACTTATCTGGCATCTGTGGATTCTTCAGGGGTCTTCCGGAAGAGAAGTTTCAATCCCCCAGGGGCTCACAGGAGTACTGGTCACCCTGATCCTGTGTTGCTATTTTCCTCCTGGTCCTTCCTCTCCTCAGTCTCACCCAGTGCCTACACTTTCACTCTCGAGTGGTGAATCCAGGAGTCAATTCTGTTGACCTTGAATGCTGGGGTGTAGACAGCATCAGTGTATATGGCCCTTCCCAAAGAGGACTGAGGGTAGATGAGAGAGAAGGGAGAGACTTCACCAATACTGAGTCTCCAGGGGAGAAGCGGGAAATGCCAGTTTCTGCTGGCCAGGGCAGTAATACCTGTACCTGTGCAGCTGTTTCCTTGTCCAATAACGGATCATTGGTGAGAAATGGACGGCCATAAAGCATCTCATAAGGCAGTGGTTCTCAACCTTCTGGCCCTTTAAATACAATTCCTCATGTTGTGACCCAACCACAGAATCATTTTCGTTGCTACTTCATAGCTGTAATGTTGCTACTGTATTGAATCATAATGTAAATATCTGATATGCAGGATGGTCTTAGGCGACCCCTGTGAAAGGGCCGTTCGACCGCCAAAGGGGTCGCGACTCACAGGTTGAGAACCGCTGTCATAAGGACTAATGCAGGGGTCCTCAAACTACGGCCCGCGGGCCACATGCGGCCCGCCGAAAACATTTATCCGGCCCGCCTGGTGTTTTTGCCGCCGCTGCCTGTCCTGCTTAGCAGCGGACTCATCCCGGGCCCGCAGTGCGCATGTGTGGAATGTCTGAGGGACAGTGAATTGGCCCCTGTTTAAAAAGTTTGAGGACCTCTGGACTAAGGCCTAGGTTTTGAGGAGTGTTTCTAATTCTGAGTAATGCTATGTATGGGGAGCACTGTGGGCCAGAGAAGGTGAGTCTCCTGGGTGAGCTTTCTGCGATGTCTCTTTAAGATTATTAGCTTTCTCCACCTTCCCTGAGGACTGTGGTCTCCAAGCACAATGTAAATGCTATTGACTACCCAAAGCCTTTGAAACCCCCTGGGTGGCACTTGCTTTAAATGATGGGCCATTGTCACTTTGGAGGGTCCTAGGCAACCCAAATCAAGGAACCATTACCGAGACAAGGGCTTTAACTACTTCTTGTGCCTTTTCAGTCCGGCAAGGGAATGCTTCCACCCAATCAGCAAGTGTCTGTCTACAGGAGGAGTTACTGATCCCCTTTTGACTTAGGCATATGGGTCACATCAGTCTGCCAGTCTTGCCCAGGGTATTTTCTTGTCCTTTGAGTTCCTGGAAGGGCAAGCTTTTTATTGTGAGGATTATTCTTTTGGTGTATCTCACAGGCCCTAATGACCTACTGGGTAGTTCTCCAGAAAGTCCTGCCTATGAGATGGGTCTCATCACTACTCAGGTGGAAGGCCTGGTGTAGGGTCCGAATAACTTTCCATCTACTGCCTCGGGGAGGAGTAGTTTACCTTCCTCAGTTTGTATCCATTCCGGGGTATGCAGAGTGTGTCCGCGAGCAAGGCCCATCCTTTCTAGCTGGGGTGTATTGGGCTTTAATTCTTTAAGAGAGTCCTCCCAGATTAAAGGTTGCCCATGTTCTCAGTTTCTGGCTCCCTGGTAGTACCTTGGCAGCTAGGTCAGCTTCCTGCTTCCTTCTGAAACCTCGTCCATGCCCTTCTGATGTCCTGGGCAGTGTATGACTGCCTTTTCTAGGAGAAGGGAGACTGCTGATCGCAGCCTATCGATCTCCTTATGGTATTTAGTGGGAGATCCTTGACCTTGACCGTTAAGAAGTGTCTTTCCTCCCAGATAGCCCCCTGGGCATGAGAACCAAATCTGCATACTTGAGTCTGTGTCAGTGTTGGCTCTCTGACCTTGGCTTACCTCAGGCTCTTGTGAGGGCAGTCAGCTCTGCCAACGGGACACCAGTCCCAGGAGAGAGGGGTGGACTTTCAATAGTGATGTCAAAGGTTACAACCGCTTAGCCTGCTTTCCCGACCCCTTGCTCCACGAAGGAGTGTCCATCTGTAAAGAATATTAACTCTGGTTCTCTAAGGGGGTTTCTCTTAGGTCTTCCCTTGCTGCATGAGTCTAAAGTATAATCTGCTCACAGTCATGCCTATGTCTTCACCATCCTCGGGAAGGAAGGTGGCTGGATTCAGTGTGGGGCATTTTTAATTGGACAGCCAGCCCCTCTAATAAAAGTGCCTGGTATCTGAGGAGATGACTGTCTGAGAGTCAAAGTCCTCCCTTAGAGGTTAAGAGGTTAGACACATGGGGGTAAAGACAGTTAAGTCTCCTCCAGTGTTAATTTGGTAGCTTCTGGTAGTAGCAGGGCTACCACTGCTACTATTCGGAGACAAGCTGGACAGCCCTTTGCTATGATGTCTAATTCCTTACTCAGGTATCCCACTGGTTGCTGTACAGGGCCTCAGAGCTGAGACAAGACCCCTAGGGCCATGCCTCCCTCTCAGTTACGTATAGATCAGCCGTGGGCAAACTACGGCGCATTCGGCCCGTTTGAAATGAAGAAAACTATTGAAAAAAAAAGACCGTACCCTTTTATGTAATGATGTTTACTTTGAATTTATATTAGTTCACACAAACACTCCATCCATGCTTTTGTTCCGGCCCTCCGGTCCAGTTTAAGAACCCATTGTGGCCCTCGAGTCAAAAAGTTTGCCCACCCCTGGTCTAGATTGAAATCCTGGCCGGTGGGAAGGCTCAGGGCTGGAGTCTGAAGGAGGGCCTGCTTGAGTGTAAAAGCCAATTCACTTCTAGCTCCCACTCCAGAAGATTAAAATCTCTTTCTGTGCTTCTTTGATCATCTCATTTAGAGGACAGGCAGGCCCTGCATATCTGGGATCCATAATCTACAAAATCCAGTAATGCCCCCAAGCCTCTGAGTTGTTTTAAGACATGGGGCAGAAGAAAGGAAGAAATAGGCTTGGCCCTACCTTCCCCCAGAGCCCTTCTTCTCTTTGTTAAAATCAAGCCCAGATATGTTACAGATGTCTGGCAAAGGTGTGCCTTGGACTTTGAGACTTTATATGCTCTTTCTGCCAGGAAGTTTAGCAAAGCTCTTGTACCTTCTTGAGAGATCTCCTCTGAGGGGCCACATAACAGAATGCCACTGACATACTGTATAACTTCAGTCTGTGGGTGCTCAGATTGGCATAAATCCTGAGCTAAGGCCTGACCAAACAAGGGGATGATCTGTAAACCTTGGATCAAAACAGTCCAAGTTAATTGGGTAGACTGGCTTGAGGGATCTTCAAATGCAAAAAGAAACTGGGCGTCAGGATGCAAAGGTATACAAAAGAAGGCATCCTTCAGTCTAGGACTGGAACCATTCAGTATCCTCTGGAATTGGGGCCACAGGATGTCTAGGGATGACTGCTGCATTAATGAGTCGGAGGTCTTGGACAAGCCTCCATTCTCCATTGGGCTTTTGGACGCCCAGAATAAGAGGGTTGCACGGGCTGTTACAAGGTCTTACCAGGCCTTGGGCCTTAAAATTGTCTATTACAGCTTGTAATCCCTTCCTTGCCTCTGGCTTGAGAGGATATTGTTTCTGATGTGGAAAGGAAGCCGAATCCCTAAGGTGCTCTGAGCCGGTTTGCCCTAACCATTCTGTCAACTTTCCCTGGTGTTGCCCACACTTTGGGGTCAATTTCAGTCTCTACTAATGATAGGCAGAGTACTAGGTGTACTGGTTAATTGTGCGGGTTTTTTTTCAATAGATGGAGTTACACAATTGGTGATATATATGTGATTTGATATGTATGCTATTTTGTTGTATTGACAACAAGCTTCAAAACTTCGTATGTCAAATTTGCTGAAGGTGTTAACATCATAGATATTTTTACACTTAAAAATGTCGAATTTGATGCCAAAAAAAGAGCATTTGCGGGAAGTTATTATTCATTACTTTATTTTGAAGAAAGGTGTTGCTGAATACTTCGGGAAGCTTATGGTGAACATGCTCCATCTCAAGATACTTGTGAACACTGGTTTAAACGCTTTAAAAGTGATGATTTTGATGTGAAAGACAAAGAACAACCAGGTCAACCGAAAAAGTTTGAAGACCAACAATTACAAGCATTATTGGAGGAAGATGTGTGTCAAACTCAAAAACAACTTGCAGAAAGATGAAACGTTGCTCAGCAAACAATTTCCGATCATTTACAAGCAACGGGAAAAATTTTAAAGGAAGGAAAATGGGTGCCACATCAACTGAATGGAAGACAAATGGAAAACCGAAAAGTCATCAGTAAAATGTTGCATCAGTGGCATGAAAGAAAGTCTTTTTTGCATCGTCAACCATCAACATCAACTGCAAGTTCAAATCGCTTCGGCAAGAAGACAATGCTCTGCTTTTGGTGGGATCAGGAAGGTGTGGTGTATTATGAGCTTCTAAAACCAGGTGAAACTGTTAATACTGATTGCTACCGACAACAAATAATCAATTTGAACCATGCTTTGATTGTGAAATAACCAGAATGTTCCAGAAGACATGGCAAAGTAATTTTGCTTCATGATGACGCACCATCACATACTTCAAAACCAGTTAAAGACGCGTTAAAAGATCTTGCCTGGGAAGTATTAACCCACCCACTGTATGCACCACACCTTGTGCCTTCAGATTACCACTTGTTCCGATCGGTGGCACACGCACTTCCTGAGCAGCACTTGAAAACATACGAAGAAGTGGAAAATTGGGTCTCTGAATGGTTTGCCTCAAAACAAGAAAAGTTCTATAGAGATGGTATCCACAAATTACCTAAAAGATGGGGAAATGTGTAGCTAACAATGGACATTACTTTGAATAAAGCACTTTTGATGTTTCTCTTGATTACAAAATCTGGCATACACCTAGTACTTATTTTGGTGCCATGCAAATGGTGGTACCAAAACGGGCCAAGATGTCTAGCCCCAATAGGGGAGTCGGAATTTCTGGTAAAATAAGGAAGGCATGTGAGAAAAACAAATTATCCTAGTTATAGCTCAAAGGCTGAGAGAAATGCCTAGTTACTGGCTCCCCAGACAGGCCTTTAACAGTCACATGGGATGAAGCTAGGTCAGGGTTGG
Source organism: Myotis nattereri (assembly GCF_964212035.1). Classification (NCBI taxonomy): domain Eukaryota; kingdom Metazoa; phylum Chordata; class Mammalia; order Chiroptera; family Vespertilionidae; genus Myotis; species Myotis nattereri. The sequence continues at coordinate 6,823 of NW_027669522.1, read as the reverse complement.
AGAGGAAAACACAGAAGGTGGTTCCAGTGTTGAGGAGGAAACTAATTTACTTGCCCTTAACAGTCAGGGTTACCTGGGGCTTCAGGGTGGAGATGACAGTCCATGTCAGAGCCAGGTGGGAAGGCCTCAGGGCCCATCAGTCCTGCAGCTGGACCATCTGAGATGCCGGACAGCCCGTGGTGGCCTGTGCCCCTTTGGACAGTCCACCTTCCAGTGGTTCCCTTTGCAGGTAGCACAGGGCTTAGGGGATGGCTCGCTGCTTCCTTGCGGGCAGTCTCTCTGGACATGCCCTCGCTAGCCACAGTGGTAGCAAGTAACTGTGGGAGACTTGCGTCCCCCGAGTCCCTGAGTTATGACAGCCTCTCGGAGCGCTACAACCAGGTCTGCAGTCTTCTCTTTGCCTTTGGCCTTCCTCTCCTCGGCCTCCTCTTAGTCCCAGTGGTAAAAGACTGAGGTGGCGATTTTTTGGAGGTTCTCTAAGGTATTATCAGGGCCTGTTGTCAGTGTCTGTAATTTCCTGCTAATGTCTGTGGACAACAAATTTGTCTTTAAAAATAAGTTGGCCCTCAAAAGAGTCTGGGGACATGGAAGTGTACTTGGTCAGTGCCTCCCTGAGTCTGTCCATAAAGGCCGAGGGATTCTCATCCTTCCTTTGATCTATAGTTGACAACGTAGAGTAGTTCAAGGGTTTGGAGCGGTACCTTCTTAACGCTTGAATCACACAGGCATGAAAATGTTTTCTATTCCAATCTTCCAGCTCATCATCAAGCTGTTTAGGTCTTCCCAGGGGACAGCCTGTTGGCCAGTGGGGTAATGGTCAGTCTGATCATGGGAGGCCCCAGCAGCGTTTGCTAAGTATTCATCTCTGAACTGCTGAGCTGCCTCTGTGACTGACTGTTTCTCTGACCCTGACAGAGTCTGACTTAGGAGAAGCATTACGTCCTTCCATGACAAATCAAAGGTTTGTGTTAACGCCTAAAAAACATCTATGTACTTGTTAGGGTCATCTAAAAATTTCCCCAAATCCATCTTTCTTTGTCTTAAGTCTTGTAGGGAAAGTGGTACCTGGACCCAAGTGGGTCCAAGCTCTCCCTGGACCACCGCCTGAAGGAGGCAGAGAGTAGCTCAGGGTCGGGGTGGCCGAGTCTCATTTGGTCTAGGCGGAACTGGTCCTCCCGGGGGTCCGGATACAGAGGACAAGATAACTCAGATACACTTGATGGAGCGCTAGGCTCTGCTCTCTCCCTAGGGGGTTCTGATGCTCTGGTACCGCTTTGGATTAGTGCTGCCAAAAGCGAGGGATCAATTCTGTACTGCTGCCTCAATTTCTGATTGTCCCTGAAAGCAAAGAAGGCTGAACATATGGAACCTCAGACCACTTCCCTTCCCTCCTACAGGCAAGAAGTAGTCGCAAGATGTATTATGCTTCCCTCTGGGGTTCATGTCTCTCCATCTGCAAGCTTATATTGAGGCCACGGATGAGTACAAAAGAAGATCAGGAGCTTTTTCTTAAGGGTTCGTGGATCAAATGAATCCCAGTTCCTCAGTATACAACCTGGGGGAGTGCTGACCTTGTTGGTAGATGAGGAGCTCATCTGAAAAGACAGAAAGAACAAAGAGGTGACCAGTGCCATCTTGTTTGGGCCCTCACAAGACATCTCCTGTTTAGGGCAAGAGGGAGATTGGATATTTTTCTGTTGATTTTTAGAGAGAGTGAAAGGTGGGGGTACAGGGGGAGAATTGTCAATGTGAGAGAGACACATTGATTGGTTGCCTGCCATATGTGCACCAACTGAGGCCAGGGATCAAACCTCCAACCCAGTTACATGCTCTTGACCAGGAATCGAACCTGTGACTCTTCAGTGCATGGCCCGGCACTCTAACCACTGAGCAACAACAGCCAGGTCTGTTCCTGGGCTGTTAGAAAAATTATTATTATTTTTTTTTTTGGGGTGAAATTTCAGGTGTTTATTCTTGTACTTTCTTTTATTGTTTCATGAACATATATTCTTTATAATGGAAAAAAACTAATAAAGATATTTTTATTTGAAGGAAAAAAGACCACAACCAAAACTTTCTTTAAAAAAAAAGTTTAGCCATTCCCCAGGTGGTTCAGTGGGTTGGAGCATTGTCCCGTGCACCAAATGATTGTGGATTAGATTCCCAGTCAAGGCACATACCTAGATTGCAGGTTCTGTCCCTCATTGGGGTGCATGCAGGAGGTAGCCAATCGATGTATCTATCATCTATCTATCTATCTATCTATCTATCTATCAATCTATCATCTCCCTCCCTTCCTCTCTCTAAACATATTCTCAGGTGAGGATTCTTTTTTAAAGTTTAAGTCTTTCTTTATTATGGTTGTGTGTGTGTGTGTGTGTGTGTGTGTATGTATTTTTTGAGATATTCCAATATATTTATTTACAGATGAAATGACATAATGCCTGAGATTTGATTCAAAATATTTGGAGTTGGGGTTACTGAGGATACAGATGAAAAGTGGAGTGTTGAGTTTATAAGAATTTATAATACTGCTCTATTTTATGTTTTAAATTTTCTGTAATAAAAAGTTAACTCTCCTATTTCCCTCTCACTTTATTCATTAACAGACTTCACATCTGTCTCCAAATGGCCTTCCTTCATAATCCCTCTAGTCTCTGCCTCTTTTCAGATTTCTAGGCCTACTCTGCCCACTAATACTTGAGATCTAATAGGATCAGGATCAAATGCAGTACCTTCTCCACCACGTACCAAGCTCCTCTTCTTTTTTTCTTTTTTTTAAAATATTTTATTGATTTTTACAGAGAGGAAGGGAGAGGGATAGAGAGCCAGAAACATTGATGAGAGAGAACATCCATCAGCTGCCTCCTGCACAGCCCCCACCGGGGATGCGCCCGCAACCAAGGTACATGCCCCTGACCAGAATCGAACCTGGGACCCTTGAGTCTGTAGGCCGACGCTCTATCCACTGAGCCAAACTGGTCAGGGCACCAAGCTCCTCTTCTTGGTGACTCCTGTTTTCCTATGAATGGTACCATCACTAATATCTGTAAAAGGGGCCTTCCAAGAGTTCTTATTCCCCCTCACCAAATTAGATAACTACAACTCAAGGATGTAACTTAATCAAAATTAATCTCTTTCCATTTCTACTGCTATTACCCTAATTCAAAATCCTCATTAAGTGTTAACTCTACTGCTATACAATATAGTTGTATTGTGCCCCTACCTCCAGTTTCTCCGGGCTCCAATTCTGTTTTTCCCGTTCACTGTTCTAACTTCAGTACCTGACACAATGCTTAGTACCTGTTCAGTAAATGTTTGTGGCATGAAGACCATCACAGCACTAATTTCACCTTTGTAGATAGTTGTGAATCACTATGTTCCCTCCTCAGGCTCTTCCCATGATCTTAAGAGCAGAAACCATTGTAACATTTGGCCTTTCTCCTATATGTTAAGAGCCCATGATTACTGACATGGTCCTTTTTCAGCTAGTTATAGGGTGCATCCCCAGTAGGGTGTGTGCAGGAGGCAGCTTACCAATGCCTCCCTCTCATCGATGTTTCCGGCTCTCCAACCCTCTCCCTTCCTCTCTGTAAAAAAATCAACAAAATATATTTTTTAAAAAATAAAATAAATGTGATTATGTATCCACGTATGAGAATGTCAAAAAAATCCCTCCTCCCATTCCAGTCGTGTAAAATCCAAATGTGTGATACAGTAATTAAAATTACCTTTTAGCCCGGCCAGCATGGCTCAGTGGTTGAGAGTTGACCTGTGAACCAGGAGGTCACGGTTCGATTCCGGTCAGAGCACATACCCAGGCTGTGGGCTTGTTTCCCAGTATGGGGCATGCAGGAGGCAGTCTATCAATGATTCTCTCTCATCATTGATGTTTGTATCTCTCTTTCCTACTTCCTTCTTCTCTGAAATCAATAAAAATATATATTAAAAAATAATAAAAATTACCTTTTAGCCCTGGCTGGTGTGGTTTGTTGGTTGAGCATCATACCATGCATGCACCAAGAGGTCACTGATTCAATTCTCAGTCAGGGCACAGGCCTGGATTGTGGGCCTGATCCCCAGTAGTGGGAGTGCAGGAACCAGCTGCTCATTTCTCATGTTTCTCTCTCGTCATCTCCCTCCTCTCTAAAAATTAGTAAAAACATATTTAAAAAATACAGTTACCTTTTAATGGACCTGAAGAGCATTATGCTAAGTGAAATAAGCCAATTCAGGGAAAGACAAGTACCATATGATTTCACTTATATTTGAAATCTAATGAATGCAATGAACTAACAAGCAAAATAAAAACAGACTCATAGAGAGCAGGTTGACAGCTCTCAGGGGAGGAGAGGTGGGGTAAGGGGTGAGTAGAGGGATAGAACCAAAAAGAACCAAAAAGAAAAAAATCAATGGATGTTGGGGTTCAGCCCCAGCAGGTCCAGGGGTTCCCAAAGGTGTGGACAGAGTTGGCGAAGAAGGAAGGACACGGAGGCAGCCTTCAGTTGATCAGCATAGCCAGGTTCTCCAGCCAAGTTCTGTTTTTTTTTTTTAGGTTTTTTTAAAATTAAATCTTTATTGTTCAGATTATTACATTTGTTCCTCTTCCCCCCCCCCATAACTCCCCTCCTCCCAGTTGCCACCCCCCGCCCTCACTCCCTGCCCACTGTCCTCATCCATAGGTGCACGATTTTTGTCCAGTCTCTTCCCGCATCTCCCCACCCCGTCCCCACCAAGAATAGTCAGTCCATTCCCTTTCTATGTCCCTGATTCTATTATAATCACCAGTTCATTCTGTTCATCAGATTATTTATTCACTTGATTCTTAGATTCACTTGTTGATAGATGTGTATTTGTTGTTCATAATTTGTATCTTTACCTTTTTCTTCTTTTTCCTCTTCTTAAAGGATACCTTTCAGCATTTCATATAATCCTGGTTTGGTGGTGATGAACTCCTTTAGCTTTTCCTTATCTGTGAAGCTCTTTATCTGACCTTCAATTCTGAATGATAGCTTTTCTGGATAAAGTAATCTTGGTTGTAGGTTCTTGGTATTCATCACTTTGAATATTTCTTGCCACTCCCTTCTGGCCTGCAAAGTTTCTGTTGAGAAATCAGCTGACATTCGTATGGGTACTCCCTTGTAGGTAACTGAGTTTCTTTCTCTTGCTGCTTTTAAGATTCTCTCTTTGTCTTTTGCTCTTGGCATTTTAATTATGATGTGTCTTGGTGTGGTCCTCTTTGGATTCCTTTTGTTTGGGGTTCTCTGCGCTTCTTGGACCTGTAAGTCTATTTCTTTCACCAGGTGGGGGAAGTTTTCTGTCAGTATTTCTTCAAATAGGTTTTCAATATCTTGCTCTCTCTCCTCTTCTGGCACCCCTATAATTCTGATGTTGGTACGCTTGAAGCTGTCCCAGAGGCTCCTTACACTATCTTCGTATTTTCGGATTCTTTTTTCATTTTGCTTTTCCGGTTGGGTGTTTTTTGCTTCTTCGCATTTCAAATCTTTGACTTGATTCTTGCGCTCCTCTGGTCTGCTGTTGGGAATCTGTATAATAGTCTTTATTTCAGTCGGTGTATGCTTAATTTCTAGTTGGTTCTTTATCACAACATCGAGGGTCTCATTAGATTTCTTGAGGATCTCACTATATTTATCGGCGGTCTCACCAGTCTTTTCGAGGGCCTTACTAAGTTTATCGGCGGCTTCTAGACAGTTCTTGAAAGACCTTAAAAGTGTGGTTTTGAACTCTATATCCTCTGTTTCTGTCAGTTGTGTCCTGTTTCTTTCTCTCTGCATTTTTTATGCTTTCTTGGTGCACCACCTTGTGGTCTTTGTTTGCAGTCTTGTTGTAGTTAAGCCTTGATTGTTGTAGGTAACACTGGGTGGGATTTGACCTCCAGGCCAACTGACTGTGAGCATCAGCTGTGTCTGCAGTGGGAGAACTTCTGTCCTCTAGGGAGGTGCTAATCTAGCCTTTGCCTAAGGCTATCCCGCAAATGCCTCTGTGCAAGGCTTGGGCAGGGTGGGTCCCAGGGGATCAACAGGGCGGGCGGAGCGAGCAGTTACGGCTGCTGTCAGTCCCGTCCCCAGAGGCTCTGCCTCTCAGAGTCCCAGCAACCGCTGCAAACTTCAGGGAGAAAGCTGCCCTTGAGTTCCGACCGATGCCAGACAGTCCCGCTTCTCCCGTTTGAGTCTGGGTCCCCAGGGACTCGCTGGGAACTGGAGCTCAGAGCCTGAGACTCCCTCTGGATTGAAACAGACAACCACGCCCTCAGCCGCCAGCCCGCTCCACACGCACGTCCGCACCTTTGTATTTTCCGCACTGCGCCTCCTCTGAGTCTCGGTATGCTTTTCTCTTTCCTTCTAGTTGTAGAATTTCCCCTTAGCTAGCCTTCCTGTGGTTCTGGGTGATGTCCGTTCCATCTTTTAGTTGTATTTTTGAAGTGGTTGTGCGAGGCAGCAATCTCCGGTGTTTACCTATGCCGTCATCTTGGTTTCTTCCCCAAGTTCTGTCAGAAAAATTATTATTAAAAAGATTTTGGAATTAACTGTGCTAACATTAGATAATGAAAATATATAGATTTCAAGTGTATAATTATATAATACTAGAGGCCCGGTGCACGAAATTCATGTACTGGGGGGTGGGGTTCCCTCAGCCCAGCCTGCCCCTCTCACAGTCCAGGAGCCCTCAGTGGATGTCCTACTGATGGCCACAGTCTGGCTGCAGAGGCTCGGAGCAGGTGTCCCGTGTGTGTGTGTGTGTGTTTGTGTGTGTGTGTGTGTCTCCCCGCTGGGGCCCTGCCCCCAGCCACATTGGAGGCTCA
>NW_027669523.1:0-18216 GCF_964212035.1 Myotis nattereri | reverse complement strand
AGATGCTGCAAGCACTGGTCAAGGGAAGACACTGCAAGGGTAGATGCTGCAGCTCTGTTTGGCTGTGTGGCAGCTGCAGCCACAATTAGGGACACAGCAGGGAACCTTTGTTTGTGCCCCAGTGTCCCCAACCTCAGTCCAGGGCTCACTAAGTTTTGTGCTGAGCAGAGGTCTCTGGGCTCTGCAAACCTCCAAGTGGGGTGTGTGTCGGGGGTGTGGGGTGAGGCTCCGGGCTCCCTAAACTGCTCCTTATATTTGATTTGCACCCATAGATGAGAAAGTGAATCATGCGCAGGTATCATGAATGTTTGTTTACCAGCTGTTGTCAACCTCTGGGTCAGGAACAATGGAACTACATCCTGCATATCAGATATGTACATTACTATTCATAACAGTAGCAAACTTACAGTTATGTAGTAGCAACGAAAATAATCTTATGGTGGGGGGTCACCACAATATGAGGAAATTTATTAAATGGTCGCATCATTAGGAATGTTGAGAACACTGGTTTAGACAGTTGTGGAACTTTGGAACAAACCTTGGCTCACACTTATTGGGTCCTGTGGTCTCAGCTCTTCGCCCTGAATAACTCTGCTCAGGGGCCTTGTCTCCATGGGGAGCCCCTCCCAGATTTATTTTTAAACATATATACCAGACACACCCTCTTGGCCAGGTCCCAAGGAGGCAGGACACTCTTTGAGGTCCCACCTTTAGGGGTCTGAAGTGAGGGGGGACAGTGAAGACAGTCCAGGCTCAGAGAAGGCCTCTGAATGAATAGGCATGAACACCTTCCCACCTCCACCGCCAACACAGGACAGCCTGCTGAGACCAATAACCCCAGGGGTAGGCTGCCCTGTCCAGCTCTGGGCTCAGGAGGCACTCTGAGAGCCTCTAGCATGTCTGGGTCCCTGTGCTCCTCACCACCCTTGATCACTGCACAGGCATAGTTTGTTTCTTGGGTACCAGTTATTTCATTGAGGCTCAACTGGAGCCATGGTCCTGGACTTGCAATCTGTCTGTGCTTTGTCTTCATTTTCAAGTTCATGAACTCTCTCTTCATGACTCAACCTCCATCAGCATTCAGGTCTCTGAAGCAGAAGCTCCAGAAGAGCCAGTGACACTGGGTGGGGAGGAGTGCGGGTTATAATGAGGTGGCCTAGCCCCAATAAGGCAGGGCCACTGCCTCTCAACTTCTGATGGATCCTGTCAGTTTGTAGCCTTCAGGGATCTCAGACCATTCCTCTGGCTACCGGTTCGGCACTCCAGCCTCTGTGATCATCTCTAGGCTCCAGCCTGGAAGGGGGCTGATGTCATTGTTTCATATCCCATTTGTGTCACTTACCACAGTGCCTCAAGCAACTGGGGGAAATGAGAGCAAACCTGCCTGAGCTCCCAGGATTCCTGCTCACTGAATTCCTGTTTCCCTGTGTCCAGGGACATTTATGTCTCCATGGCTGGAGTTCTCTCTGAACTCCTCTCACCTCTCATCATGGACACGAGGAACCTACTCCAGTTTGGTGGCCCCTTGAAAAAGAAGCGTACCACAAGAGACACCACAGATGAGAACTTCCTGTAGGCTCTCTTTCTCCTTTGACACAACAATCAGTCAATATTTCATGAGGACTGAGCTGGGGGAGAGTTGGAGGGACAAATCCTGTGCACTGTACAGAACTGACCCCCCCAAGGCCCTACGCGCTGCCCTCGTACCAAGCTTGGCACAGTGTCCTTTCCATCTTGATGAAATATTTCCCAATTGGCTCCTTTGCCCCATCTATCAAAAGATAGCATGGGGCTTTGTCTGGTGAGCAACTTCCTCCTAACTGCATTCACCTAATTTGCCTGGATGAAAGCATGAAGAAATTCATCCACCCACAGGTGTCATGAATGTGGAGTCTATGAAGAACTTCTGAACAAACTTGGGCTTGTGCTTCTGGAGCCTTGTGTACCCGGTTCTTCTCTCTTCCGTATTTTCCCAAACTCAGAGTATAGCCATCAGTCCCAGCTTGAGGAATCTCCTTGCCCCTCCTGGAGCAGAGCCTCACAGGGACCAGGGGGAGCCTCTCCTCTCTCAGGTGGAGTCACACCCTGATCACCTGTCCTTCAATTCTGTAATGCCAGGTAGGTGCTGGGCCCAGTGCCTCCTTAGACATCAAGGAAGGAAAGGGCAGAAAGTTGAGAGGTGCCAATGGATGTCACCCAGGCTCCACACGGAAAGCATCTTCCTGCCCGTGATGGGAGTGAAGGAATTCCTTAAACAAAGAACCACGTGGGAACCAGTGTGGGAATTCATAAGCGACGTCCTAAAATGTCTTTGATTGTAGGAGGAAAATGTCCTCTTTGGTTTATGGTAAGGCATAATTCAATGGGAAGCACTAGTGAAGGCTACAGAAGCTAGACTGTGAGCAAGGTTATACTGATGGATATTTCTAGGTCCTTCCCTTACTTTGTGTGCAGTCCTAAGCAGTGGGAACAGACTCTCAGGTTTCCATTAATATTAAAAGTATTTCAAGAAAAGGACAGCCAGGTCAATTTAAACGCTGTTTAAAAGTTGGTTTGGGGTAGCTCCTGTGTCTGGAACACCTCCATGTGCCACTGTGCAAAACATCCTGAGAACAGCCTCTCAGAGCCGTGTATGTGTGTGTGTGTGTTTATGTGTGTGTGTGTGTGTGTGTGTGTGTGTGTGTGTGTGTGTGTGTGTGTGTCACTGTGCAGGACTGGAAGGCTGGTTCCAGAGCCTAGGTAATGAGCCCACAAAGATATCCTGGTGTTAATCCCTGGGATCTGGGAATGTTACCTAATAAGGCAAAAGGGAGTTTGCAGATGGGATGAAGGCTTTGAGATGGGGACTGGGATTGTTAATTGTATGCCTTGGTTTCACAGCCCACAGGACAGGAGAGCAGCCCAACCTAAACAGGATTTCTGGGTGTGTCTCTGAGCTAGTTTCAAGAGAAGATTAGCATTTGAAGTGGTGGACCCTAAAATGATATCACCCTCCCTATGTGCACAGCATCAATGCACTGAGAACCTGACTAGAACAAAAGGAGGAACTCACCCCTATATTCATGAATCACTGTAGGGTTGGGACATCACATCCCATCTCACAGGCCTCTGTCCTCACACTGGATCTTAAACCATCAGCTCCTCCGGTTCTCAGGTCCTTAGTCTCAGGCCAAATTAGACCAACAGCTTTCCTGGGCCCCCCAGCTTGCAGATCTTGGGGTTTCTCAGTCTTTGTAATCACACCAGCCAAGTCCTCATATCCTCCTGCTGCTCTGAAGAACCCTGACTAATACAGTGGATTACGAATGTGTGCATGCAGAGTTGGGGACAGAAGATGAGCAGGAGATGGGACCACAGAGCAGAGACTGGAGTCATGTTGCTACAGCCATGGAATGCTGGCGACCTAGCAACTGGAGGAGCCAGGAAACAGACTCTCCCTGAAACTCCACAAGGAACCAGCGCATCTCTCACCTTGACTTCTGCTATTCTAAGACTCTGGGTCTTCGCAATCTCACAGGGGCTTTGCTTCTTTGTACAATATTTTTCTCCTCACAATTTGAGAAGTCAGTGTGTCTTCACCTGGCACCATGTTTCTCATCCAACCTTGCTATTTGGTGTTTTTAGGTAATGTGTCCTCAGCCTTGAGCCAAGAGCTGCCTCACAAGCAGCACCATGGTGCCTAGTCTATGGTGGGGCATAATAATAAGCCCTGATAATAGCATCTGGGCCACCTGGTGTGGCAGGCAACACCTTCCAGTCTAGAGGAAGTTGATGGACAAAGGGCAATGGGCTCACCGGGAAATAGAAGGGGTCAAGGAACCTGGTGCTGAGCTGGAAGGGACAGAAGATGGGAAGGAAGTAATCTGGGAATTGCCCCTTCCCCCTCAGCTGCCTTCCCTGAGGAATGCAGTCTTGGGACCCCAGGGGGATGTATAGTCTTAGGACCCTAGGGGCACAAGAGCCTGGATGTGGGGAAGGTACTTGCTGGGATTTATGCTGTCCTGGGATGAAGTTTGAAGTGCTGCTTCCCTGCAAGCCCATGAGGTCCCCAAACTGTTGTGCTCGATACATCATCTCTTAAAAGAGCTAATACATTCAAGGGCTCTGCTTCAGAATAAAACCACTGCAAAGACAGAGGATGGAGCCATGCAGAGGAGCCATCCTCACTAAGGGGAATAAGAAGGAATGGAGGGCAATATGCAGACCCCAGCTCTGCCATTGACACCCAGGAAATGGAGTGCCCGAACCTGCCTCAGTCAAGCTGTCTTTACCTTTGCCCACACCACACAAAGGGAAGTCCTGGGATAGCTCATCCATGAGACACCAGGACTCCCCGAAGAGAAAAGGTAGGTATCCCTTGACTGGCTCCATTACTGCATGCTGTCCTGGGCTCTGTCTGACCTTACTTAGAGTATATGAAAGAGTTTGACTGTTTTGAAAGCATTTACTGATTGAATTTAGGGAGAGAGGGGAGGAGAGAGAAGGACGTGGAGGTTTTGTTCTGATTTCCTAAGCACTCATTATGAATTCCTGTATGTGCACTGGCCAGGCATCAAACACCCAACCTTGCCATACCAGGATGATGCTGTGACCCACTAAGCCACCCAGCCAGGGCAAGAGCTTCATTCTTGGGAAAGCTCTTCTTTCCAGGGTTGCAGGTGTATGTAGACTCCAGGTCAGTATGGAGTGGAATGTGTTGAGGCAGGAGAAAGAAGCAGATTTGCATGGAGGCCCCTCCCTCCTCTGAGGCAGGGGAGAGGATAAGAGAAGTGTGTGGAGCCAGGCTCAGGCTTGGGGTGTCAGAAGGCAGCATTGTTGCTGTAGCTCCACCATGACCTGGCCTCTGCTCCTGCTCACCGGCCTCACTCAGGGCCCAGGTGAGGCCTCTGTGGAAGGGACCGTGGGTTCACCTTGGCCTGATTCTTTGCCTCCTCTTCAGGCTCACCAGGTCCCCAGCACTGCACCCACCAGTGAGTGCTTTTGCTGTTTTCAGGGCCCTTGGCCCAGTCTGCCCTGACTCAGCCTCACTCAGTGTCCAGGGCTCTGGGACAGGCAGTCTCCTCCACCTGTGCCAGACACAGCGATGATTTTAGTTGTTATGAACATGTCTCCTAGTAAAAAGAATGACCAGGCATGGCCCTAAACTGCTGGTTTATAAAATCCAAAAATGGCCATCACTGATCCCTTATTTATTCTCTTGATAAAAATGTGGAAAAAGAGCTACACTGCCCAGGCCTGGGCTGCCATTACATCATGGGGATGATTAGTACTGTTGTCCTTCACATGAGCCATGGCACTACCCACTGCCGGAGTCCATTCATTGTCTTCACTAGCTGAGTTTAGACAGAGACCCCCCAAAAGCTAGTAGCCCTTGAAAGTCCTAGTAAAGGTCAGGGCTTGAAAGTCCTAGCAGAGGTCAGGGCTGTGCACCACCCAGTTAATCTAGGAACCACTCAGTTAATTTAGGTAATAATAGTTGAAGCATCCCCACCCTAGTTCCCTTAATTCCTTAGATACTTATGTAGATCCTTCTTGATTATTGTTAATCAGATACTCCCAGAAATCTATTGATGGGCTAATCAGATACTTTGTCTATTCCTGGAAATTTTCTGCTGATCTGTGTGTCATTGAAACCTCCTTACCCTAAGGGCTACTCCAGATCAATAAAAGATTGGAGCGGCCTGACCAAAGAGGAAGTCCTTCGGGACTTGCCGCCTGGTCCCCCAATATTGCAAAATTATCTCGCGTCTTTTTCTCTCATTTGCTGTGCGGCTCCTCTTTCAGATACCGAACCCTACTCCACGCAGAACGTGGAGGGAGTCTCACTCGACAATCCACAGTGGTGCTTGTTTGTGGGAACATGAGACCAACACCTGCCCTGGGCTCACAGGCTCCCTCCTTGCTCTGAAGATGCTTCACAACCCCGAGCAGTTGCTCATGCAACATGGCTCTGAGGAAAATTCATCCTCTCTCTGTCCTTCCTCCTCTCACAAAGCATTGAGAGCACAGTTGTTTTCTTCAGATAGTGTTCTCTCTCACACACAATCCCAAAGCAAACTCTCCGTTACTGGCTGGTTGTCTTTACTTGTGTTTTGTGCTTCCAGATGACCACTCATTCAACCTTTCATTGTAACAGCCACAAGGAGGCCCCTCACATGCTTATTGAGTAGGTTTCCCACAATCGTCTGGGAAATCCCCACTTTAAATCCCTTAGCCTCTTGAAGGGACAGAACGGAACTTGAAAGAACTAAGCAGAACTAAGCAGCAATGCACCCTACTCCCTCTTCACGGACGAAGCAGGGACATACTCTTCTCCCTCTCCTCTATCTTGTCTTGCAAGGCTGGGCCCTCAGCCCAAGCCGCTCCCCCGTGAGAGTGACCACAAGAATGCTGGTATTGTCCTAACTCTCCCAACCACCCACCTGAGTGGACCAATGAAGCTCCATAAATGTAGCGACGGTCCTAATAAGCCTACAGTGGAGGACGGCACCAACCTTCAGAATATGATGGTCACTTCCTGACCCTTATGCTGTAAAACCCTGACCAATCTCTGTAACTCACGCCACCCCTAAAGCCCACCCCAAATAGCTAGCCCTATATAACCTTTGTTCTCCTGGGACACTCTCTCTCGCCTCACCGCTGTGCCGGATAGAGGCTGGGAGCCAATTCTAGAATTGATCAATAAAGACTCGTTGCTTTTGCATCGGAGGAGGCTTCCTGGTGGTGGATTATTGGGGACCCCGAGCTCTGGGCATAACATTTTGGGGGTGCGTCCGGGATCCCCAAGAAAAACCCACGAGGGACCCAACTCCCAGAGTCTGCTGTCCGCGGTGTCTATGTGTTATCTGTTCTGTCTTATGCGAGCTCGCTTCTGCAATCTGGCCTGATAAAGATCTAAGTGGACGCACTGGCAGGTCTCGGGAAGGGGGAGGCAACGGATGCCTTGCACCTCCATCTGGCGGGGTGTAAAAGCCCCCATCTGTTTTTTTTGGTTTTTTGTGTTTTTTTTTTTTTCAGTTTTTCTTCTGCGGGGTCGGAAGGCTGTTCTTAGGTGTCTTTGTTTGTTTGGTGTCTGTGTTCTTTTGTTTGATTTTGTGGACTCACTGGACGGACGCTATGGGACAGACTCAAACTACTCCTTTAAGCATTATGGTTGATCATTTTAAAGAGGTTAAGGGAAGGGATAACAACCTCAGTGCAGAAGTGAAGAAGGGTCAATGGCGGACTTTCTGTTCCAGTGAGTGGCCGGCCCTCAATGCCGGGTGGCCGCCGGAGGGGACGTTCGACCTCCCCACCATTCGCCGGGTCAGGGAAGTCGTAGCTCGGCCGAAGGGGGGTCATCCCAATCAACTCCCTTACATTATTACTTGGCAGGACCTCGTGGAGGACCCTTCCTCCTGGCTCAAGCCCTTCCTGGCTCCACGCCCTCCGGAGCCGGCACCCATACTTGCCTTGCAGGATGCAGAAAAGAAGAAGGTGGTTCCCGGCGTAGATGGGAATCCAACTACCAACCAGGCCCAGATAGATGTCTCTTTCCCTTTAACCAGGCCTGAATGGGACTTCAACACGGCTGAAGGTAAGGAGAGGCTCAAAATCTACCGTCAGACTTTGATGGGGGGGTCTTTGTATGGCTGCTAGGAAGCCTAACAATTTGGCCAAGGTAGGGAACGTACAACAGGAAAGAGATGAATCTCCAGCTGCCTTTCTAGAATGGATCATGGAGGCATATTGCACCTATACCCCCATGGATCCAGAAGCTCCTGAAAATAAGGCGGCTGTGGTTATGAGCTTTATAAACCAGTCAGCCACAGACATTAGAAAGAAACTGCAGAGGATAGATAGATTAGGGGAAAAGAGTTTTCAGGACTTGTTGGAGGTGGCTGAAAAAGTGTATAACAACCGAGAATCTCCTGAGGATAGGCAAGCCCATGCCATGTTGGCTGCCAGTGACAAGCAGACCCGAAACCTGGCCAAGATTCTGCTGGCCACCACCACGGAGAACCCTGAGGAGCGGACCCGCCACCTTCGCCAGCTTGCCACTGACAAAGAGGGAGGTAAAGGGACCGCCCGGGGCGGGAAGAAGAAGCTGCAACGAAACCAGTGTGCTTACTGCAAAGAGATAGGACACTGGGCCCGGGAATGAACAAAGAAGGCCGGTAAAAAAGGAACCAAGACAGATCAGGTGGAAGTCTTGGAGCTGGGAGGACTGAGTGATTAGGGGAGTCGGGGTTCGGACCCCCTCCCCGAGCCCAGGGTAACTCTTAGACTGGAGGGGACGCCTATTAACTTCCTTGTCGACACTGGGGCACAACATTCGGTCCTACGCACACCTCAAGGGAAGCTAGCCAGCAAGAAGTCCTGGGTGCAAGGGGCAACTGGCATAAGCCAGTATTCATGGACTACCCGAAGAACAGTAGATCTAGGAACGGGCCGGGTATCCCATTCCTTCATGGTAATACCGGAGTGCCCCTACCCCCTATTAGGACGGGACTTGCTGACCAAGATCGGAGCCCAAATAACTTTCAGACAAGGGGGGCCCCAGGTCACTGATGGCAAAGGCCATCCCATCCAGGTTCTGACTCTGAGACTGGAGGATGAATATCGCCTCCACCAGGGGGCGCCCCCAGGAGAGAACAATATGGACAGATGGCTACAAGAATTCCCCACCGCCTGGGCAGAGATGGGGGGAGTAGGACTGGCCGCTCACAGAGCCCCAACCCTGGTAGAGTTAAAACCAGGGGAAAGTCCGATAAGAGTCAAACAGTATCCAATGCCCCAGGAGGCCCGGAAGGGGATTCAGCCTCATATCCGAAGACTGCGAAGCCTAGGGATACTGGTTCCATGCCAATCTGCCTGGAACACCCCCCTCCTGCCAGTCAGAAAGCCCCACACGAATGACTACCGACCAGTCCAGGACCTCCGAGAAGTAAATAAAAGAGTTATGGATATACACCCAACCGTTCCTAACCCGTACACTCTCCTAAGCTCTTTAACACCCACTAGAGTGTGGTACACTGTATTGGATTTGAAGGATGCTTTTTTCAGCCTGCCGCTCGCGCCTCAAAGCCAACCCCTGTTCGCCTTCGAATGGCACGATCCAGAGGGCGGCTACAGTGGACAATTAACCTGGACGCGGTTACCCCAAGGGTTCAAGAATTCGCCCACCATCTTTGACCAGGCACTGCACGAGGATCTCGGTGAGTACAGGAGAGAACACCCTAGTCTCACCCTCCTTCAGTATGTAGATGACATCCTGGTTGCTGCAGACACTGCCGAGGACTGTGAGCAGGGGACCAAAGACTTGTTGACCACCCTAGGGACCTTAGGGTACCGGGCCTCTGCGAAGAAAGCTCAGATATGCCAAGAAAGGGTGAGTTACCTGGGGTACATACTGGAGGGCGGACAGCGGCGGTTGTCGGACGCTAGGAAGGAGACAGTCCTGAAAATCCCTATTCCCACCACCCGGAGGGAAGTAAGGGAATTCCTAGGATCAGCTGGCTATTGCCGCCTCTGGATCCCAAGTTTTGCAGAGATCGCCAGGCCCCTATATGAAGCTACCAAAGAGGGAAAGGCCTTTGAATGGACTGAGACAGAGGAAATTGCCTTTAATCAGATAAAGAGAGCTCTTTTGGCTGCTCCAGCCCTGGGCCTGCCAGACATTACAAAACCCTTCAGCCTCTTTGTAGATGAGCGAAAGGGAATAGCAAAAGGGGTTTTAACTCAGGCTTTAGGCCCCTGGAGCCGCCCAGTAGCGTATTTGTCCAAAAAGCTGGACCCCGTAGCCGCCGGCTGGCCACCGTGCCTAAGAATCATTGCAGCAACCGTGCTCTTAGTCAAGGATGCTGACAAATTGACCCTGGGACAGGAAATCTGGATAACAACCCCCCATGCCATTGAGGGAGTCCTAAAACAGCCTGCTGACCGATGGATGAGCAATGCACGCATGACCCACTATCAGAGCTTATTGCTCAACCCTCCTAGAGTGCGGTTCCATCCCAGCGAGGCTCTCAACCCCACTACCCTGCTGCCTGACCCCGACCTAGATGCCCCGCTGCACGACTGTGCGGGGATCCTGGAGCAGGTACATGGACTTCGGAAGGACTTGACCGACCGGCCCCTCCCTGATGCAGAGGCCACCTGGTTCACGGATGGAAGTAGCTTCGTGCGGGACGGATGCAGGTACGCGGGTGCAGCGGTGGTCACCGACACAGACACTGTGTGGGCAGAAGCACTGCCCCCTGGGACATCAGCCCAGCGAGCAGAACTCATTGCTCTCACCAAGGCACTGACACTGGGGGCGGGGAAGCGGCTCAACATTTACACAGACAGCCGTTATGCATTTGCTGCGGCTCATGTTCACGGGGCGATTTACCAGGAAAGAGGGCTGTTGACAGCAGAAGGACGAACAGTGAAAAACAAACAGGAGATTCTCGACCTGCTTGGGGCCCTATGGCGTCCCACGAAGCTAGCCATTATCCACTGTCAAGGGCACCAGAAGGCAGATGACCCAGTAGCAAAAGGTAACCAAAAAGCTGATCAGGCAGCCAAGGCAGCGGCCTTCACCCCGGTCCCTGCAATGGCCATACAACTACCAGACCCCGGGGACCCAGTTCTACCAGATCAGCCTAAATACTCTCAGGAAGAGCTGCAGCAGATCAGAAAACTCCCCCTCGCTAAGGAAGTGAAAGGATGGTGGTACACCTCAGATGGGAAACTCATACTACCGGACTGGCTTGGGGTCACAGTTTTAGAACGCATGCATCGGTCCACCCACTTGGGAGCCTGGAAGTTAAAGGACTTAATTCAGCATGCCAAAATCAAGATCCACCAACAAGACTCCAAAATCAATCAAATTATAACCTCCTGTAAGACCTGCCAACTCACAAATGCAAGAGCTGGGTCAGGTGGACAAGGAACCAGGCTCAGAGGCATCAAACCAGGAGCAAACTGGGAGGTTGATTTCACTGAAGTCAAACCAGGGAAGTATAGTTATAAATATCTTTTAGTATTCATAGATACCTTTTCTGGCTGGGTAGAGGCATACCCAACTAAGCATGAGACGGCCCAGACGGTGGCCAAGAAGCTGCTGGAAGACATCTTACCCAGGTATGGTTTTCCTGCTATGATAGGCTCCGACAACGGGCCAGCCTTTATTTCGCAGGTAACACAGGCAGTAGCCAAAGTCATAGGGGCGGATTGGAAATTGCATTGTGCTTACAGGCCCCAGAGTTCAGGGCAGGTAGAAAGAATAAATAGAACTCTAAAAGAGACCCTTACCAAATTAACCATGGAGACTGGCGGGGATTGGGTGGCTCTCCTTCCATATGCCCTTTACCAGGTGAGGAACTCTCCTTACACCCTGGGACTCACCCCTTACGAGATCATGTTTGGTAGGCCCCCTCCTATCATCCCTAATCTAAAAGCTGAACTTCTTATTGAGTTTGAAAATCAGGAGATATCTTCTTTCCTAAGAGAATTGCAGAGGGTGCATGAGGACATTTGGCCGCGCCTCCACGCCATCTACGAGGCTGGCCCCACCCCGACACCTCATCAGTACAAGCCAGGTGACTGGGTGTTCATCAGAAGACACTGCCGGGAGATCCTCAAACCACGCTGGAAAGGCCCCTACATCGTTGTGCTGACTACACCCACCGCTCTCAAGGTAGACGGCATCGCGACTTGGGTCCATCACTCCCACGTTCGCCCAGCTGACCCCTCTGCAATCCAGGAAGACTTCATCACACAATGGAGCATCGACCAAGACCAGCGCAACCTGCTCAAGCTCAAGCTGCGGTGCACTCGACCTACCTGATGTTGGTAACTTTACTCGTGAACACTCCTGCCACCGGGAGCCTGCACACTCCTTATAATATCACCTGGCAGATCATAGACACTAACTCAGGGGTGATCCTTAATCAGACTTCTCAAATCCATCCCAAAGACACCTGGTTCCCTGAACTGCGAGTAGACCTCCTAACTCTCCTTCCCAACCCACTCGACACCAGCGATTACTGCCTGGGTGCGGCAATACGCCAGGCTTTTGAGGACTCAAAACCAAGGAGAACCCTCTATTTTTATGTCTTCCCCGGACACTCACAAGCTCAGTCCCGGGGAAATGACCCTTGTGGAAGTGCTGGAGACTACTTCTGTGCTTCCTGGTCATGTGTGTCAACCGGACACATCTGGTGGAAGGCCCCCAAGAAGGGTGACCTAATCACCGTTGGGTGACCGGCTGCTCCACCGTGTCCCCAGAGTGGCCGTGTCTACTGCAACCCCGTGAGCATTCCCTTCACAAAAGAGGGTAGAAAGGCTACAGGATGGGACACCGGAAAGACTTGGGGATTCCGAATCTATTCTTGCAGGGGGGCTTTGCGTAGGGCGGACCCTGGGATGTTGTTCACTCTCCGGGTTCAAAATACCCCCCTTCACTATCATTCCCCTGTGGGAATGGGGCCCAACAAAGTACTAGCTCCTCAACCTCAGCTGACCACTCCCCGGGTATCTACAACTGAAGGAGCATGGGCCCTGGCATCACTGCCTAACACCCTACTCGCACCTACCACGAAGAACCTGATTCTGAGTCATACCCCCCCGCCTGAAGTAGACCCACTTATAAGCATGGTTATAGGAGCTTATTATGTTTTAAACGCTTCCAGGCCTGACCTGACCAAATCTTGCTGGCTCTGTCTAGACGTTGAGCCACCGTATTATGAGGGTATCGCGGTTAAGGGTAATTATACAACCGCCACGATTGTCAGCTCCTGCAGGTGGCAGCAAACTGTTGCAAGGCTAACCCTCCAGGCAGTAATGGGACAGGGGGCCTGCGTAGGCAATGTACCCCCTGAGCAGTTGCATCTCTGCAACGAAACTCTGACTATCCCTGAAGAGGCAGTATACCCTTTGCCTCCCAAGAATGCATGGTGGGCCTGCTCCAGTGGCCTCGCTCCTTGTGTCCACTCCCTGGTCCTTAATTCCCAGAAGGAGGGCTTTTGCGTGCTCGTGCAGTTAATTCCCAAGTTAATATACCATTCAGAGAAAGAGGTCCTTAACAAATTCGGCGCTGCCAATCCCCGAAATAAAAGAGAGCCCATCACAGCCTTAACTATGGCCGCCCTCTTGGGATTGGGACTAGTGGGAGCAGGGACTGGAATATCCTCACTTGTCATACAAGACAAGAATTATGGAGCCCTAAGAGCAGCCATTGACCTAGACATAGAAAGAATGGAAAAATCTATTACCCATTTACAGGATTCTCTCACCTCCTTATCTGAGGTAGTGCTCCAAAACAGAAGAGGACTAGACTTGCTATTCCTGCATCAGGGGGGCTTATGTGCAGCTTTGGGAGAGGAATGTTGTTTTTATGTTGACCACTCAGGTGTTGTTAAAGAGTCTATGGCCCTCAAAAGGGAAGGATTGCAGAAGCGGAAGTTGGAAAAAGAGCGGTCTCAGTCTTGGTATGAATCCCTGTTTAATTGGTCCCCATGGTTAACCACTCTCATTTCTGCCCTCGTCGGGCCCCTTGTAATCCTCCTAATGTTGCTAACTTTTGGCCCCTGCATTATTAACATGCTAGTTCAATTTGTCAAGGAACGCATAGGGGTAGTTCAATGAATGGTCTTACAAGCTCAATACCGGCCTCTAGCGACAGAGGGAGAGGTAGAAATGCAGTCCGTCTCATGATTGAGCCGTGAGTTCCAAGACAAGGGGGGAATGAAGGGACAGAACGGAACTTGAAAGAACTAAGCAGCAATGCACCCTACTCCCTCTTCACGGACGAAGCAGGGACATACTCTTCTCCCTCTCCTCTATCTTGTCTTGCAAGGCTGGGCCTTCAGCCCAAGCCGCTCCCCCCCCCCCCCCGAGAGTGACCACAAGAATGCTGGTATTGTCCTAACTCTCCCAACCACCCACCTGAGTGGACCAATGAAGCTCCAGAAATGTAGCAACGGTCCTAATAAGCCTACAATGGAGGACGGCACCAACCTTCAGAATATGATGGTCACTTCCTGACCCTTATGCTGTAAAACCCTGACCAATCTCTGTAACTCACGCCACCCCTAAAGCCCACCCCAAATAGCTAGCCCTATATAACCTTTGTTCTCCTGGGACACTCTCTCTCGCCTCACCGCTGTGCCGGATAGAGGCTGGGAGCCAATTCTAGAATTGATCAATAAAGACTCGTTGCTTTTGCATCGGAGGAGGCTTCCTGGTGGTGGATTATTGGGGACCCCGAGCTCTGGGCATAACACTCTCATACCTGTGCAGACCACCTGGATTCAGTTCTCCACAAATGAAGTGGGAATGAGAATAAAGGAAAAAAAATTATTTCCTTCTCTTCCTTTCTCCCCTCCTTCCAATTTGATTTTCTGTCTTTTTATGCTCCCAATACTTCCCAGAACCTAGGAAGTTTTGAGGCTGGGTTTTGTATGAAAGGTTCTGTGTCCTCTCAGAATCACCTCTGCACTCAGTTATCTAAAGGATGCTTCTAAATGCAGACCATGGCTGCTTGGATCTTGCAGAATCTGTGGTAGGTGGCCCCATTCCTCAGGGGACCCCAAAGATTTCCGTGATGCTGCAACACATTTCCAGTGATAATCCCAGTTAAAGTGCATCAAACAGTACAAGTACACATAACTATCAGGCCAAGAAGTTCAGGACTGTTGAAGGAAGCTGGGCCAAGGTGCCACAAGCCCTGGTGTGTGACCTCATGATCCAAAGGCTGTAAGCCATCTCTGACTTCCAGCCCTGCAGATGTCAGCTCTTAGAAATGACATGGATGATCACCCTACCTGGAAGTTAAGTCTTTGCTATGATTTTCTCCATTTAAGTCACTTGGTGACATTTTCCCAAGTATTGCTTTGTTGACCATCATGCTTTAATCGTCCAAGCTGCAACAGTGACCCATGTAGACCCTCTCCAGTTGTGTCACAGCGCAGTGGGAAAGGGTCCCTGCTAATGAAGACACGGAGAAGATCCTGAGTCCCAGCCCCACATCTGTGTAAAGCTGGTCAGAGGGGTGAGCCTGCCTGTAGGGTGTGTGTGTTTTTTTTTGTTTTTTTTTTTTTTTTTTTTTTTTTTTTTGTGTGTGTGTGTGTGTGTGTGTGTGTGTGTGTGAGGGAGCGGGGGGCGAGCAATGTAGCTATGCTGGACACCAGTACGAACCAGAGAGTAATGGCTCTGCTGACCCTCCACCGTGGCATCTGAGATTGGTTGTGGCTCCTGACTGTAACAGCAGGGCCCATAGGTTGCATGTTTTTTCGATGTTCATAGGTCTGTGGGAGCCCCCACTGGCCCTTCTAGTGTTTCTCCTCAAAGGTGGACAACCATTTCCTTTTAAGAAGGTAGTCACTATTTCATAAGAGGGACTATTACCAGGAGAACCAGGACAAGCTGTTGGGTGCTCAGGGTCTCTCTGATGAGACCTTGCTGGAATAAGAAGCACACTGTTCCCTGGGTATTTGGGGTCTCAGATGGGAGACATGGTCCCTGCATTTCTCAAGTAACACCATTGGACACCTGTTTAATTTTTATTGGATGTGGAAGAAGGGTCATTTTTGATGGAAGGGATTAGAAGTGCTTTAGGTGTCACTATGGCCAATGTACCCATCACTCTTCTCCCATAAGATTCAGTCAGAGACTCAGCACCACAGAGCATGACCTTTCATGTGTCACAGAACCTCCAGGTCAGGTGCTTCTCTCTTTATCATGTACTATTTCCGGATGTTTCATCTTTCTCCCTAGTTGGCATTCTGAAAGGAAATTATTATGTTTCTTTGACCTGAAAGTATGGGTTTGGGAATAAATATTAGTGTGTTTAAATGTATTTGTTTAGCTCTATTGGTTTTTAACTATTTTTGCAAGTGGTCCTTTTGCCTGCTCTGGCAGCCATCATGCTTAGCATGTCTACGTCACGTGTTACCATGTGGGCACACGGGTAGAGGATGGTGTTAAATGAGAGTGGTTACTCCTGAAGCACTGGCCCTGGGTCCCTCTGGTCCTGACAGTACAAGGCACAATGAACGAGGACAAGGTGCAACTCCAAGAAGGTCAGAGGTCTGCTTCCTGCAGGAAGGATGAGGATAACTGGAATGTGCCTAGGGCTTCCCACACTTTTCCCAGGAGATGAGGATTCAGTCTACTTGGTCCACAGGTCCAGCTGATGGATTTAAGAACAGGTCAGGGATTAGTACCATTTCACTGTTATCTCACACCAAAGACATTACTGTGGAAACTGACTTAATGGAGCACATACAGGTTTAGGCACTGACACTGAAGCCATGGTATCACATAGAATATTGTCACTGCCTAACATATCCAATTTACACGGCTCTGCTCCATCACAGATGCCTGACCTCCCTTAGCCAAGTTGTCACCACCCTTTGCTCTTCAGAATGTCTGTGCTGTGCTATGAACAATAATACAAACTTTGTGCCCTAGCTTTGTGGGAGCATCTTGATCCATAGGACTTCCAGTCATTACCTGAGTACAGTGCCATGTCAATCTTGCAAGGACCACTCGGTTCTGACTTGTCTGTTCTCCAAATCCAACTCTTTCCAGAAGAATACACCCCGCCAACCATCTCTCTGTGCATGAGGCAGATTTTGCCACCAGAAGTCACATGGCTCAGAGGTGAGGATTCCCAGTGGATCATGTAGGGGGTACAGTGAAGAACATGGTGTGCCCCATTTGAGATCCTGCCACACTCTTGGGAGAAGACCTGGGGTTAGGTTTCTTGCCAAGTCACCTCCCTGAATCTCAAACTCAGGATCCCACTTCGTGTTTTCCTCTCAGTGCAATCAATCCTACTGAGCTCTCTCCATCATGGGTATTGTGACCTTCAACGTTGTGGGAAGTCATTCTGTCTTCCCTTGATCCCATTTTCTTTTCACCCACTTGCCCTCCTGCAATTGATTTTACTCAACGTCTAATGTCTACTCAGGCAAGGCAAAGAGCTACCTCAGGAGCACCAACCCTCTGCCAAAACTACCTAGAAACAAGCAAAATGGTCCTAAGGGGAGGGTCTGGTCCACCTCCTGTGGCCGGTGACATCCCATGCGAAAGAAGTGGGATACAAAGGTAACTGGGCTCAGATGCATGTAGGAGTTATCGAGGGGCCAGGTACTGAGCTTGATTGGACTTGAAAGAGTAAGAGAAGCAGACAGAGCAGAGTTTGCCACCTCCCTCTCAGCTGCCTTCTCTGACTCTCAGGTTGTATCATCTTAGGCCATCAGGGGGCACCGCTGTCCTCATATGGGGAGGAAGTTTGCTGTGGTTTACCCCTGACCTGTATGAAGTCCTCACTGGTGTTTAACAGGAGATTCTCTTGAGTCTGTGTCTGCCACAGAGGGGTATGCCCTGTGTCTGCTGTGTCCCAACATTTCAACTTCCCAATATTTCTACTTCTGGAAGTGGCAATAACGGGCCCCGAGCATCAGACACTATGCAGATTGGGGCAAGGGGAGCATGAGGACTCATTGCAACTGAGAGTGTCAAGGAAATGGCTGAGAAAGAATAAAAGAGTCCAGATTTGTCCATGGTTCTGGAGTAACCAAGCGATTGGATGTTTTCCGAGACCACCTCAGTCACTGTCCGCTCTTTCCTCCCAATGTCACATGAGGGAAGTCCTCAATTCCTCAGTCAAGTACCATGTTGATGCCCACAGGAGGAAAGACAAGGACATCCGAGGTTGGATCCAGTCACCAGGTCTCAGTGTGTCCTGAGTAAAAAGAAACACTCAAACTATTCCCATTCTCTCAGGTTGGCTCGCCAGATTGTGTTCGTGGTCTTTTCAGGGTCCTGTATCCTTGTCTGCCCTCAGGGTCCTGTGCCTTGTCCGGCACACCTGGAAAGTAGGTCACCATCTGCTTTCTGGAAGAAGTGATGGCACTGGGTTATGTGACCTGGTACCGTTTATGTCTCAGACATGGCCCCTACCCTCCTGATTTATGGGGTCACACTGGCCCTCAGGAATCCCTGAGCACTTCTCTGGCCACAAGTCTGGCAACACAGCCATGCTGACCATGCCTGGGCTGCAGTTGGAGGACAAGGCTGATCATTACTGTTGCTCACACACAAGGAGTGACACTCTTTACACAGTGGAGCCAGCTCATGGGACAGTGGGAACTCAACTGGCCCTGTGCTCACAGGCTCCCTTCGTGCCCTGAAGATGCTTCCACAGCCTTCATTCACAATGGGCTGCAGAAACATTGCAGGAGC
>NW_027669524.1:0-18542 GCF_964212035.1 Myotis nattereri | reverse complement strand
GGTAAAACTCTTAAAATACGCAATTAGAGTTTCCAGAAATGATTAAAAACTCATAAGAAACCCTTGAAATAAAAGTTAGCAGATTCTTACTACATTTCCTGCTGTTTTCAATCACGGACATTACCCGTGGAAAGCAGAAAAATGACCAGAAAACTGATAATATTTACAACTCCGGCCACTTTAGCGAGCGTTTTGACTTGAATTTGCTTTCAAATATTAGGAATTCATGTTTACACAGCTCACAATTAGTGTAGAAAGACTGTAAGTGAGGACTATACTGCTAATGTTTACAACTGAGGCCGAATATCTCTAGCGTCTTTTTGGTGAATCAGTTAATATCCTGCCGGTTCCATTACATACTTGTAAGAAAACTGTCTAATTGTGGTAAAACTTTTAAAATACGCAATTAGAGTTTCCAGAAATGATTAAAAACTTATAAAAAACCCTTGAAATAAAAGTTTGTAGATTCTTACTACATTTCCTGCTGTTTTCAATCACGGACATGACCCGTGAAAAGCAGGGAAATGACCAGAAAACTGATAATATTTACCACTCCGGCCACTTTAGCTAGCGTTTTGGCTTGATTTTGCTTTCAAATATTAGGAATTCATGTTTACACAGCTCACAATTAGTGTAGAAAGACTGTAAGTGAGGACTATACTGCTAATGTTTACAATTGAGGCCGAATTTCTCTAGCGTCTTTTTGGTGAATCAGTTACTATCCTGCCGGTTCCATTACATACTTGTAAGAAAACTGTCTAATTGTGGTAAAACTCTTAAAATACGCAATTAGAGTTTCCAGAAATGATTAAAAACTTATAAGAAACCCTTGAAATAAAAGTTTGTAGATTCTTACTACATTTCCTGCTGTTTTCAATCACGGACATGACCCGTGAAAAGCAGGGAAATGACCAGAAAACTGCTAATATTTACAACTCCGGCCACTTTAGCGAGCGTTTTGGCTTGAATTTGCTTTCAAATATTAGGAATTCAT
This sequence comes from Myotis nattereri, assembly GCF_964212035.1. Lineage (NCBI taxonomy): Eukaryota > Metazoa > Chordata > Mammalia > Chiroptera > Vespertilionidae > Myotis > Myotis nattereri. Next base: position 17,548 of record NW_027669524.1, on the reverse strand, counting down.
GTTTACACAGCTCACAATTAGTGTAGAAAGACTGTAAGTGAGGACTATACTGCTAATGTTTACAATTGAGGCCGAATTTCTCTAGCGTCTTTTTGGTGAATCAGTTAATATCCTGCCGGTTCAATGACAAACTTGTAAGAAAACTGTCTAACTGTGGTAAAACTCTTAAAATACGCAATTAGAGTTTCCAGAAATGATTAAAAACTCATAAGAAACCCTTGAAATAAAAGTTAGCAGATTCTTACTACATTTCCTGCTGTTTTCAATCACGGACATTACCCGTGGAAAGCAGAAAAATGACCAGAAAACTGCTAATATTTAAAACTCCGGCCACTTTAGCGAGCGTTTTGACTTGAATTTGCTTTCAAATATTAGGAATTCATGTTGATACAGCTCACCATTAGTGTAGAAAGACTGTAAGTGAGGACTATACTGCTAATGTTTACAATTGAGGCCGAATTTCTCTAGCGTCTTTTTAGTGAATCAGTTAATATCCTGCCGGTTCCATTACATACTTGTAAGAAAACTGTCTAATTGTGGTAAAACTTTTTAAATACAAAATTAGAGTTTCCAGAAATGATTAAAAACTTATAAGAAACCCTTGAAATAAAAATTTGTAGATTCTTACTACATTTCCTGCTGTTTTCAATCACGGACATGACCCGTGAAAAGCAGGGAAATGACCAGAAAACTGATAATATTTACCACTCCGGCCACTTTAGCTAGCGTTTTGACTTGAATTTGCTTTCAAATATTAGGAATTCATGTTGATACAGCTCACCATTAGTGTAGAAAGACTGTAAGTGAGGACTATACTGCTAATGTTTACAATGAGGCCGAATTTCTCTAGCGTCTTTTTGGTGAATCAGTTAATATCCTGCCGGTTCAATTACAAACTTGTAAGAAAACTGTCTAACTGTGGTAAAACTCTTAAAATACGCAATTAGAGTTTCCAGAAATGATTAAAAACTCATAAGAAACCCTTGAAATAAAAGTTAGCAGATTCTTACTACATTTCCTGCTGTTTTCAATCACGGACATTACCCGTGGAAAGCAGAAAAATGACCAGAAAACTGATAATATTTACAACTCCGGCCACTTTAGCGAGCGTTTTGGCTTGAATTTGCTTTCAAATATTAGGAATTCATGTTTACACAGCTCACAATTAGTGTAGAAAGACTGTAAGTGAGGACTACACTGCTAATGTTTACAATGAGGCCGAATTTCTCTAGCGTCTTTTTGGTGAATCAGTTAATATCCTGCCGGTTCCATTACATACTTGTAAGAAAACTGTCTAATTGTGGTAAAACTTTTAAAATACGCAATTAGAGTTTCCAGAAATGATTAAAAACTTATAAAAAACCCTTGAAATAAAAGTTTGTAGATTCTTACTACATTTCCTGCTGTTTTCAATCACGGACATGACCCGTGAAAAGCAGGGAAATGACCAGAAAACTGATAATATTTACCACTCCGGCCACTTTAGCTAGCGTTTTGACTTGAATTTGCTTTCAAATATTAGGAATTCATGTTGATACAGCTCACCATTAGTGTAGAAAGACTGTAAGTGAGGACTATACTGCTAATGTTTACAATTGAGGCCGAATTTCTCTAGCGTCTTTTTAGTGAATCAGTTAATATCCTGCCGGTTCCATTACATACTTGTAAGAAAACTGTCTAATTGTGGTAAAACTTTTTAAATACAAAATTAGAGTTTCCAGAAATGATTAAAAACTTATAAGAAACCCTTGCAATAAAAGTTTGTAGATTCTTACTACATTTTCTGCTGTTTTCAATCACGGACATGACCCGTGAAAAGCAGGGAAATGACCAGAAAACTGATAATATTTACCACTCCGGCCACTTTAGCTAGCGTTTTGACTTGAATTTGCTTTCAAATATTAGGAATTCATGTTGATACAGCTCACCATTAGTGTAGAAAGACTGTAAGTGAGGACTATACTGCTAATGTTTACAATGAGGCCGAATTTCTCTAGCGTCTTTTTGGTGAATCAGTTAATATCCTGCCGGTTCAATTACAAACTTGTAAGAAAACTGTCTAACTGTGGTAAAACTCTTAAAATACGCAATTAGAGTTTCCAGAAATGATTAAAAACTTATAAGAAACCCTTGAAATAAAAGTTTGTAGATTCTTCCTACATTTCCTGCTGTTTTCAATCACGGACATGACCCGTGAAAACCAGGCAAATGACCAGAAAACTGCTAATATTTACAACTCCGGCCACTTTAGCGAGCGTTTTGGCTTGAATTTGCTTTCAAATATTAGGAATTCATGTTTACACAGCTCACAATTAGTGCAGAAAGACTGTAAGTGAGGACTATACTGCTAATGTTTACAATTGAGGCCGAATTTCTCTAGCGTCTTTTTGGTGAATCAGTTAATATCCTGCCGGTTCAATGACAAACTTGTAAGAAAACTGTCTAACTGTGGTAAAACTCTTAAAATACGCAATTAGAGTTTCCAGAAATGATTAAAAACTCATAAGAAACCCTTGAAATAAAAGTTAGCAGATTCTTACTACATTTCCTGCTGTTTTCAATCACGGACATTACCCGTGGAAAGCAGAAAAATGACCAGAAAACTGATAATATTTACAACTCCGACCACTTTAGCGAGCGTTTTGACTTGAATTTGCTTTCAAATATTAGGAATTCATGTTTACACAGCTCACAATTAGTGTAGAAAGACTGTAAGTGAGGACTATACTGCTAATGTTTACAATGAGGCCGAATTTCTCTAGCGTGTTTTTGGTGAATCAGTTAATATCCTGCCGGTTCAATTACAAACTTGTAAGAAAACTGTCTAACTGTGGTAAAACTCTTAAAATACGCAATTAGAGTTTCCAGAAATGATTAAAAACTTATAAGAAACCCTTGAAATAAAAGTTTGTAGATTCTTACTACATTTCCTGCTGTTTTCAATCACGGACATGACCCGTGAAAAGCAGGGAAATGACCAGAAAACTGATAATATTTACAACTCCGGCCACTTTAGCGAGCGTTTTGACTTGAATTTGCTTTCAAATATTAGGAATTCATATTTATACAGCTCACCATTAGTGTAGAAAGACTGTAAGTGAGGACTATACTGCTAATGTTTACAATTGAGGCCGAATTTCTCTAGCGTCTTTTTGGTGAATCAGTTACTATCCTGCTTGTTCCATTACATACTTGTAAGAAAACTGTCTAATTGTGGTAAAACTCTTAAAATACGCAATTAGAGTTTCCAGAAATGATTAAAAACTTATAAGAAACCCTTGAAATAAAAGTTTGTAGATTCTTACTACATTTCCTGCTGTTTTCAATCACGGACATGACCCGTGAAAAGCAGGGAAATGACCAGAAAACTGCTAATATTTACAACTCCGGCCACTTTAGCGAGCGTTTTGGCTTGAATTTGCTTTCAAATATTAGGAATTCATGTTTACACAGCTCACAATTAGTGTAGAAAGACTGTAAGTGAGGACTACACTGCTAATGTTTACAATGAGGCCGAATTTCTCTAGCGTCTTTTTGGTGAATCAGTTAATATCCTGCCGGTTCAATGATAAACTTGTAAGAAAACTGTCTAACTGTGGTAAAACTCTTAAAATACGCAATTAGAGTTTCCAGAAATGATTAAAAACTCATAAGAAACCCTTGAAATAAAAGTTAGCAGATTCTTACTACATTTCCTGCTGTTTTCAATCACGGACATTACCCGTGGAAAGCAGAAAAATGACCAGAAAACTGATAATATTTACAACTCCGGCCACTTTAGCGAGCGTTTTGGCTTGAATTTGCTTTCAAATATTAGGAATTCATGTTTACACAGCTCACAATTAGTGTAGAAAGACTGTAAGTGAGGACTACACTGCTAATGTTTACAATGAGGCCGAATTTCTCTAGCGTCTTTTTGGTGAATCAGTTAATATCCTGCCGGTTCAATTACAAACTTGTAAGAAAACTGTCTAACTGTGGTAAAACTCTTAAAATACGCAATTAGAGTTTCCAGAAATGATTAAAAACTCATAAGAAACCCTTGAAATAAAAGTTAGCAGATTCTTACTACATTTCCTGCTGTTTTCAATCACGGACATTACCCGTGGAAAGCAGAAAAATGACCAGAAAACTGATAATATTTACAACTCCGGCCACTTTAGCGAGCGTTTTGACTTGAATTTGCTTTCAAATATTAGGAATTCATGTTGATACAGCTCACCATTAGTGTAGAAAGACTGTAAGTGAGGACTATACTGCTAATGTTTACAATTGAGGCCGAATTTCTCTAGCGTCTTTTTAGTGAATCAGTTAATATCCTGCCGGTTCCATTACATACTTGTAAGAAAACTGTCTAATTGTGGTAAAACTTTTTAAATACAAAATTAGAGTTTCCAGAAATGATTAAAAACTTATAAGAAACCCTTGAAATAAAAATTTGTAGATTCTTACTACATTTCCTGCTGTTTTCAATCACGGACATGACCCGTGAAAAGCAGGGAAATGACCAGAAAACTGATAATATTTACCACTCCGGCCACTTTAGCTAGCGTTTTGACTTGAATTTGCTTTCAAATATTAGGAATTCATGTTGATACAGCTCACCATTAGTGTAGAAAGACTGTAAGTGAGGACTATACTGCTAATGTTTACAATGAGGCCGAATTTCTCTAGCGTCTTTTTGGTGAATCAGTTAATATCCTGCCGGTTCAATTACAAACTTGTAAGAAAACTGTCTAACTGTGGTAAAACTCTTAAAATACGCAATTAGAGTTTCCAGAAATGATTAAAAACTCATAAGAAACCCTTGAAATAAAAGTTAGCAGATTCTTACTACATTTCCTGCTGTTTTCAATCACGGACATTACCCGTGGAAAGCAGAAAAATGACCAGAAAACTGATAATATTTACAACTCCGGCCACTTTAGCGAGCGTTTTGGCTTGAATTTGCTTTCAAATATTAGGAATTCATGTTTACACAGCTCACAATTAGTGTAGAAAGACTGTAAGTGAGGACTACACTGCTAATGTTTACAATGAGGCCGAATTTCTCTAGCGTCTTTTTGGTGAATCAGTTAATATCCTGCCGGTTCCATAACATACTTGTAAGAAAACTGTCTAATTGTGGTAAAACTTTTAAAATACGCAATTAGAGTTTCCAGAAATGATTAAAAACTTATAAAAAACCCTTGAAATAAAAGTTTGTAGATTCTTACTACATTTCCTGCTGTTTTCAATCACGGACATGACCCGTGAAAAGCAGGGAAATGACCAGAAAACTGATAATATTTACCACTCCGGCCACTTTAGCTAGCGTTTTGACTTGAATTTGCTTTCAAATATTAGGAATTCATGTTGATACAGCTCACCATTAGTGTAGAAAGACTGTAAGTGAGGACTATACTGCTAATGTTTACAATTGAGGCCGAATTTCTCTAGCGTCTTTTTAGTGAATCAGTTAATATCCTGCCGGTTCCATTACATACTTGTAAGAAAACTGTCTAATTGTGGTAAAACTTTTTAAATACAAAATTAGAGTTTCCAGAAATGATTAAAAACTTATAAGAAACCCTTGCAATAAAAGTTTGTAGATTCTTACTACATTTCCTGCTGTTTTCAATCACGGACATGACCCGTGAAAAGCAGGGAAATGACCAGAAAACTGATAATATTTACCACTCCGGCCACTTTAGCTAGCGTTTTGACTTGAATTTGCTTTCAAATATTAGGAATTCATGTTGATACAGCTCACCATTAGTGTAGAAAGACTGTAAGTGAGGACTATACTGCTAATGTTTACAATGAGGCCGAATTTCTCTAGCGTCTTTTTGGTGAATCAGTTAATATCCTGCCGGTTCAATTACAAACTTGTAAGAAAACTGTCTAACTGTGGTAAAACTCTTAAAATACGCAATTAGAGTTTCCAGAAATGATTAAAAACTTATAAGAAACCCTTGAAATAAAAGTTTGTAGATTCTTCCTACATTTCCTGCTGTTTTCAATCACGGACATGACCCGTGAAAACCAGGCAAATGACCAGAAAACTGCTAATATTTACAACTCCGGCCACTTTAGCGAGCGTTTTGGCTTGAATTTGCTTTCAAATATTAGGAATTCATGTTTACACAGCTCACAATTAGTGTAGAAAGACTGTAAGTGAGGACTATACTGCTAATGTTTACAATTGAGGCCGAATTTCTCTAGCGTCTTTTTGGTGAATCAGTTAATATCCTGCCGGTTCAATGACAAACTTGTAAGAAAACTGTCTAACTGTGGTAAAACTCTTAAAATACGCAATTAGAGTTTCCAGAAATGATTAAAAACTCATAAGAAACCCTTGAAATAAAAGTTAGCAGATTCTTACTACATTTCCTGCTGTTTTCAATCACGGACATTACCCGTGGAAAGCAGAAAAATGACCAGAAAACTGATAATATTTACAACTCCGGCCACTTTAGCGAGCGTTTTGACTTGAATTTGCTTTCAAATATTAGGAATTCATGTTTACACAGCTCACAATTAGTGTAGAAAGACTGTAAGTGAGGACTATACTGCTAATGTTTACAATGAGGCCGAATTTCTCTAGCGTGTTTTTGGTGAATCAGTTAATATCCTGCCGGTTCAATTACAAACTTGTAAGAAAACTGTCTAACTGTGGTAAAACTCTTAAAATACGCAATTAGAGTTTCCAGAAATGATTAAAAACTCATAAGAAACCCTTGAAATAAAAGTTAGCAGATTCTTACTACATTTCCTGCTGTTTTCAATCACGGACATTACCCGTGGAAAGCAGAAAAATGACCAGAAAACTGATAATATTTACAACTCCGGCCACTTTAGCGAGCGTTTTGACTTGAATTTGCTTTCAAATATTAGGAATTCATGTTGATACAGCTCACCATTAGTGTAGAAAGACTGTAAGTGAGGACTATACTGCTAATGTTTACAATTGAGGCCGAATTTCTCTAGCGTCTTTTTAGTGAATCAGTTAATATCCTGCCGGTTCCATTACATACTTGTAAGAAAACTGTCTAATTGTGGTAAAACTTTTTAAATACAAAATTAGAGTTTCCAGAAATGATTAAAAACTTATAAGAAACCCTTGAAATAAAAATTTGTAGATTCTTACTACATTTCCTGCTGTTTTCAATCACGGACATGACCCGTGAAAAGCAGGGAAATGACCAGAAAACTGATAATATTTACCACTCCGGCCACTTTAGCTAGCGTTTTGACTTGAATTTGCTTTCAAATATTAGGAATTCATGTTGATACAGCTCACCATTAGTGTAGAAAGACTGTAAGTGAGGACTATACTGCTAATGTTTACAATGAGGCCGAATTTCTCTAGCGTCTTTTTGGTGAATCAGTTAATATCCTGCCGGTTCAATTACAAACTTGTAAGAAAACTGTCTAACTGTGGTAAAACTCTTAAAATACGCAATTAGAGTTTCCAGAAATGATTAAAAACTCATAAGAAACCCTTGAAATAAAAGTTAGCAGATTCTTACTACATTTCCTGCTGTTTTCAATCACGGACATTACCCGGGGAAAGCAGAAAAATGACCAGAAAACTGATAATATTTACAACTCCGGCCACTTTAGCGAGCGTTTTGGCTTGAATTTGCTTTCAAATATTAGGAATTCATGTTTACACAGCTCACAATTAGTGTAGAAAGACTGTAAGTGAGGACTACACTGCTAATGTTTACAATGAGGCCGAATTTCTCTAGCGTCTTTTTGGTGAATCAGTTAATATCCTGCCGGTTCCATTACATACTTGTAAGAAAACTGTCTAATTGTGGTAAAACTTTTAAAATACGCAATTAGAGTTTCCAGAAATGATTAAAAACTTATAAAAAACCCTTGAAATAAAAGTTTGTAGATTCTTACTACATTTCCTGCTGTTTTCAATCACGGACATGACCCGTGAAAAGCAGGGAAATGACCAGAAAACTGATAATATTTACCACTCCGGCCACTTTAGCTAGCGTTTTGACTTGAATTTGCTTTCAAATATTAGGAATTCATGTTGATACAGCTCACCATTAGTGTAGAAAGACTGTAAGTGAGGACTATACTGCTAATGTTTACAATTGAGGCCGAATTTCTCTAGCGTCTTTTTTAGTGAATCAGTTAATATCCTGCCGGTTCCATTACATACTTGTAAGAAAACTGTCTAATTGTGGTAAAACTTTTTAAATACAAAATTAGAGTTTCCAGAAATGATTAAAAACTTATAAGAAACCCTTGAAATAAAAGTTTGTAGATTCTTACTACATTTCCTGCTGTTTTCAATCACGGACATGACCCGTGAAAAGCAGGGAAATGACCAGAAAACTGATAATATTTACCACTCCGGCCACTTTAGCTAGCGTTTTGACTTGAATTTGCTTTCAAATATTAGGAATTCATGTTGATACAGCTCACCATTAGTGTAGAAAGACTGTAAGTGAGGACTATACTGCTAATGTTTACAATGAGGCCGAATTTCTCTAGCGTCTTTTTGGTGAATCAGTTAATATCCTGCCGGTTCAATTACAAACTTGTAAGAAAACTGTCTAACTGTGGTAAAACTCTTAAAATACGCAATTAGAGTTTCCAGAAATGATTAAAAACTTATAAGAAACCCTTGAAATAAAAGTTTGTAGATTCTTCCTACATTTCCTGCTGTTTTCAATCACGGACATGACCCGTGAAAACCAGGCAAATGACCAGAAAACTGCTAATATTTACAACTCCGGCCACTTTAGCGAGCGTTTTGGCTTGAATTTGCTTTCAAATATTAGGAATTCATGTTTACACAGCTCACAATTAGTGTAGAACGACTGTAAGTGAGGACTATACTGCTAATGTTTACAATTGAGGCCGAATTTCTCTAGCGTCTTTTTGGTGAATCAGTTAATATCCTGCCGGTTCAATGACAAACTTGTAAGAAAACTGTCTAACTGTGGTAAAACTCTTAAAATACGCAATTAGAGTTTTCAGAAATGATTAAAAACTCATAAGAAACCCTTGAAATAAAAGTTAGCAGATTCTTACTACATTTCCTGCTGTTTTCAATCACGGACATTACCCGTGGAAAGCAGAAAAATGACCAGAAAACTGATAATATTTACAACTCCGGCCACTTTAGCGAGCGTTTTGACTTGAATTTGCTTTCAAATATTAGGAATTCATGTTTACACAGCTCACAATTAGTGTAGAAAGACTGTAAGTGAGGACTATACTGCTAATGTTTACAATGAGGCCGAATTTCTCTAGCGTGTTTTTGGTGAATCAGTTAATATCCTGCCGGTTCAATTACAAACTTGTAAGAAAACTGTCTAACTGTGGTAAAACTCTTAAAATACGCAATTAGAGTTTCCAGAAATGATTAAAAACTTATAAGAAACCCTTGAAATAAAAGTTTGTACATTCTTACTACATTTAATGCTGTTTTCAATCACGGACATGACCCGTGAAAAGCAGGGAAATGACCAGAAAACTGATAATATTTACCACTCCGGGCACTTTAGCGAGCGTTTTGGCTTGATTTTGCTTTGAAATATTAGGAATTCATGTTTACACAGCTCACAATTAGTGTAGAAAGACTGTAAGTGAGGACTATACTGCTAATGTTTACAATTGAGGCCGAATTTGTCTAGCGTCTTTTTGGTGAATCAGTTACTATCCTGCCGGTTCCATTACATACTTGTAAGAAAACTGTCTAATTGTGGTAAAACTCTTAAAATACGCAATTAGAGTTTCCAGAAATGATTAAAAACTTATAAGAAACCCTTGAAATAAAAGTTTGTAGATTCTTACTACATTTCCTGCTGTTTTCAATCACGGACATGACCCGTGAAAAGCAGGGAAATGACCAGAAAACTGATAATATTTACAACTCCGGCCACTTTAGCGAGCGTTTTGACTTGAATTTGCTTTCAAATATTAGGAATTCATATTTATACAGCTCACCATTAGTGTAGAAAGACTGTAAGTGAGGACTATACTGCTAATGTTTACAATTGAGGCCGAATTTCTCTAGCGTCTTTTTGGTGAATCAGTTACTATCCTGCTTGTTCCATTACATACTTGTAAGAAAACTGTCTAATTGTGGTAAAACTCTTAAAATACGCAATTAGAGTTTCCAGAAATGATTAAAAACTTATAAGAAACCCTTGAAATAAAAGTTTGTAGATTCTTACTACATTTCCTGCTGTTTTCAATCACGGACATGACCCGTGAAAAGCAGGGAAATGACCAGAAAACTGCTAATATTTACAACTCCGGCCACTTTAGCGAGCGTTTTGGCTTGAATTTGCTTTCAAATATTAGGAATTCATGTTTACACAGCTCACAATTAGTGTAGAAAGACTGTAAGTGAGGACTACACTGCTAATGTTTACAATGAGGCCGAATTTCTCTAGCGTCTTTTTGGTGAATCAGTTAATATCCTGCCGGTTCAATTACAAACTTGTAAGAAAACTGTCTAACTGTGGTAAAACTCTTAAAATACGCAATTAGAGTTTCCAGAAATGATTAAAAACTCATAAGAAACCCTTGAAATAAAAGTTAGCAGATTCTTACTACATTTCCTGCTGTTTTCAATCACGGACATTACCCGTGGAAAGCAGAAAAATGACCAGAAAACTGATAATATTTACAACTCCGGCCACTTTAGCGAGCGTTTTGGCTTAAATTTGCTTTCAAATATTAGGAATTCATGTTTACACAGCTCACAATTAGTGTAGAAAGACTGTAAGTGAGGACTATACTGCTAATGTTTACAACTGAGGCCGAATATCTCTAGCGTCTTTTTGGTGAATCAGTTAATATCCTGCCGGTTCCATTACATACTTGTAAGAAAACTGTCTAATTGTGGTAAAACTTTTAAAATACGCAATTAGAGTTTCCAGAAATGATTAAAAACTTATAAAAAACCCTTGAAATAAAAGTTTGTACATTCTTACTACATTTCCTGCTGTTTTCAATCACGGACATGACCCGTGAAAAGCAGGGAAATGACCAGAAAACTGATAATATTTACCACTCCGGCCACTTTAGCTAGCGTTTTGACTTGAATTTGCTTTCAAATATTAGGAATTCATGTTGATACAGCTCACCATTAGTGTAGAAAGACTGTAAGTGAGGACTATACTGCTAATGTTTACAATGAGGCCGAATTTCTCTAGCGTCTTTTTGGTGAATCAGTTAATATCCTGCCGGTTCAATTACAAACTTGTAAGAAAACTGTCTAACTGTGGTAAAACTCTTAAAATACGCAATTAGAGTTTCCAGAAATGATTAAAAACTTATAAGAAACCCTTGAAATAAAAGTTTGTAGATTCTTCCTACATTTCCTGCTGTTTTCAATCACGGACATGACCCGTGAAAACCAGGCAAATGACCAGAAAACTGATAATATTTACCACTCCGGCCACTTTAGCTAGCGTTTTGACTTGAATTTGCTTTCAAATATTAGGAATTCATGTTGATACAGCTCACCATTAGTGTAGAAAGACTGTAAGTGAGGACTATACTGCTAATGTTTACAATGAGGCCGAATTTCTCTAGCGTCTTTTTGGTGAATCAGTTAATATCCTGCCGGTTCAATTACAAACTTGTAAGAAAACTGTCTAACTGTGGTAAAACTCTTAAAATACGCAATTAGAGTTTCCAGAAATGATTAAAAACTTATAAGAAACCCTTGAAATAAAAGTTTGTAGATTCTTCCTACATTTCCTGCTGTTTTCAATCACGGACATGACCCGTGAAAACCAGGCAAATGACCAGAAAACTGCTAATATTTACAACTCCGGCCACTTTAGCGAGCGTTTTGACTTGAATTTGCTTTCAAATATTAGGAATTCATGTTTACACAGCTCACAATTAGTGTAGAAAGACTGTAAGTGAGGACTATACTGCTAATGTTTACAATTGAGGCCGAATTTCTCTAGCGTCTTTTTGGTGAATCAGTTAATATCCTGCCGGTTCAATGACAAACTTGTAAGAAAACTGTCTAACTGTGGTAAAACTCTTAAAATACGCAATTAGAGTTTCCAGAAATGATTAAAAACTCATAAGAAACCCTTGAAATAAAAGTTAGCAGATTCTTACTACATTTCCTGCTGTTTTCAATCACGGACATGACCCGTGAAAAGCAGGGAAATGACCAGAAAACTGATAATATTTACCACTCCGGCCACTTTAGCTAGCGTTTTGACTTGAATTTGCTTTCAAATATTAGGAATTCATGTTGATACAGCTCACCATTAGTGTAGAAAGACTGTAAGTGAGGACTATACTGCTAATGTTTACAATGAGGCCGAATTTCTCTAGCGTCTTTTTGGTGAATCAGTTAATATCCTGCCGGTTCAATTACAAACTTGTAAGAAAACTGTCTAACTGTGGTAAAACTCTTAAAATACGCAATTAGAGTTTCCAGAAATGATTAAAAACTTATAAGAAACCCTTGAAATAAAAGTTTGTAGATTCTTCCTACATTTCCTGCTGTTTTCAATCACGGACATGACCCGTGAAAACCAGGCAAATGACCAGAAAACTGCTAATATTTACAACTCCGGCCACTTTAGCGAGCGTTTTGACTTGAATTTGCTTTCAAATATTAGGAATTCATGTTTACACAGCTCACAATTAGTGTAGAAAGACTGTAAGTGAGGACTATACTGCTAATGTTTACAATTGAGGCCGAATTTCTCTAGCGTCTTTTTGGTGAATCAGTTAATATCCTGCCGGTTCAATGACAAACTTGTAAGAAAACTGTCTAACTGTGGTAAAACTCTTAAAATACGCAATTAGAGTTTCCAGAAATGATTAAAAACTCATAAGAAACCCTTGAAATAAAAGTTAGCAGATTCTTACTACATTTCCTGCTGTTTTCAATCACGGACATTACCCGTGGAAAGCAGAAAAATGACCAGAAAACTGATAATATTTACAACTCCGGCCACTTTAGCGAGCGTTTTGACTTGAATTTGCTTTCAAATATTAGGAATTCATGTTTACACAGCTCACAATTAGTGTAGAAAGACTGTAAGTGAGGACTATACTGCTAATGTTTACAACTGAGGCCGAATATCTCTAGCGTCTTTTTGGTGAATCAGTTAATATCCTGCCGGTTCCATTACATACTTGTAAGAAAACTGTCTAATTGTGGTAAAACTTTTAAAATACGCAATTAGAGTTTCCAGAAATGATTAAAAACTTATAAAAAACCCTTGAAATAAAAGTTTGTAGATTCTTCCTACATTTCCTGCTGTTTTCAATCACGGACATGACCCGTGAAAACCAGGCAAATGACCAGAAAACTGCTAATATTTACAACTCCGGCCACTTTAGCGAGCGTTTTGGCTTGAATTTGCTTTCAAATATTAGGAATTCATGTTTATACAGCTCACCATTAGTGTAGAAAGACTGTAAGTGAGGACTATACTGCTAATGTTTACAATTGAGGCCGAATTTCTCTAGCGTCTTTTTGGTGAATCAGTTAATATCCTGCCGGTTCAATGACAAACTTGTAAGAAAACTGTCTAACTGTGGTAAAACTCTTAAAATACGCAATTAGAGTTTCCAGAAATGATTAAAAACTCATAAGAAACCCTTGAAATAAAAGTTAGCCGATTCTTACTACATTTCCTGCTGTTTTCAATCACGGACATTACCCGTGGAAAGCAGAAAAATGACCAGAAAACTGATAATATTTACAACTCCGGCCACTTTAGCGAGCGTTTTGACTTGAATTTGCTTTCAAATATTAGGAATTCATGTTTACACAGCTCACAATTAGTGTAGAAAGACTGTAAGTGAGGACTATACTGCTAATGTTTACAACTGAGGCCGAATATCTCTAGCGTCTTTTTGGTGAATCAGTTAATATCCTGCCGGTTCCATTAGACTGTAAGTGAGGACTATACTGCTAATGTTTACAACTGAGGCCGAATATCTCTAGCGTCTTTTTGGTGAATCAGTTAATATCCTGCCGGTTCCATTACATACTTGTAAGAAAACTGTCTAATTGTGGTAAAACTTTTAAAATACGCAATTAGAGTTTCCAGAAATGATTAAAAACTTATAAAAAACCCTTGAAATAAAAGTTTGTAGATTCTTACTACATTTCCTGCTGTTTTCAATCACGGACATGACCCGTGAAAAGCAGGGAAATGACCAGAAAACTGATAATATTTACCACTCCGGCCACTTTAGCTAGCGTTTTGACTTGAATTTGCTTTCAAATATTAGGAATTCATGTTGATACAGCTCACCATTAGTGTAGAAAGACTGTAAGTGAGGACTATACTGCTAATGTTTACAATTGAGGCCGAATTTCTCTAGCGTCTTTTTAGTGAATCAGTTAATATCCTGCCGGTTCCATTATATACTTGTAAGAAAACTGTCTAATTCTGGTAAAACTTTTTAAATACAAAATTAGAGTTTCCAGAAATGATTAAAAACTTATAAGAAACCCTTGAAATAAAAGTTTGTAGATTCTTACTACATTTCCTGCTGTTTTCAATCACGGACATGACCCGTGAAAAGCAGGGAAATGACCAGAAAACTGATAATATTTACCACTCCGGCCACTTTAGCTAGCGTTTTGACTTGAATTTGCTTTCAAATATTAGGAATTCATGTTGATACAGCTCACCATTAGTGTAGAAAGACTGTAAGTGAGGACTATACTGCTAATGTTTACAATGAGGCCGAATTTCTCTAGCGTCTTTTTGGTGAATCAGTTAATATCCTGCCGGTTCAATTACAAACTTGTAAGAAAACTGTCTAACTGTGGTAAAACTCTTAAAATACGCAATTAGAGTTTCCAGAAATGATTAAAAACTTATAAGAAACCCTTGAAATAAAAGTTTGTAGATTCTTCCTACATTTCCTGCTGTTTTCAATCACGGACATGACCCGTGGAAAGCAGAAAAATGACCAGAAAACTGCTAATATTTACAACTCCGGCCACTTTAGCGAGCGTTTTGGCTTGAATTTGCTTTCAAATATTAGGAATTCATGTTTACACAGCTCACAATTAGTGTAGAAAGACTGTAAGTGAGGACTACACTGCTAATGTTTACAATGAGGCCGAATTTCTCTAGCGTCTTTTTGGTGAATCAGTTAATATCCTGCCGGTTCAATTACAAACTTGTAAGAAAACTGTCTAACTGTGGTAAAACTCTTAAAATACGCAATTAGAGTTTCCAGAAATGATTAAAAACTCATAAGAAACCCTTGAAATAAAAGTTAGCAGATTCTTACTACATTTCCTGCTGTTTTCAATCACGGACATTACCCGTGGAAAGCAGAAAAATGACCAGAAAACTGATAATATTTACAACTCCGGCCACTTTAGCGAGCGTTTTGACTTGAATTTGCTTTCAAATATTAGGAATTCATGTTGATACAGCTCACCATTAGTGTAGAAAGACTGTAAATGAGGACTATACTGCTAATGTTTACAATTGAGGCCGAATTTCTCTAGCGTCTTTTTAGTGAATCAGTTAATATCCTGCCGGTTCCATTACATACTTGTAAGAAAACTGTCTATTGTGGTAAAACTTTTTAAATACAAAATTAGAGTTTCCAGAAATGATTAAAAACTTATAAGAAACCCTTGAAATAAAAGTTTGTAGATTCTTACTACATTTCCTGCTGTTTTCAATCACGGACATGACCCGTGAAAAGCAGGGAAATGACCAGAAAACTGATAATATTTACCACTCCGGCCACTTTAGCTAGCGTTTTGACTTGAATTTGCTTTCAAATATTAGGAATTCATGTTGATACAGCTCACCATTAGTGTAGAAAGACTGTAAGTGAGGACTATACTGCTAATGTTTACAATTGAGGCCGAATTTCTCTAGCGTCTTTTTGGTGAATCAGTTAATATCCTGCCGGTTCAATTACAAACTTGTAAGAAAACTGTCTAACTGTGGTAAAACTCTTAAAATACGCAATTAGAGTTTCCAGAAATGATTAAAAACTTATAAGAAACCCTTGAAATAAAAGTTTGTAGATTCTTCCTACATTTCCTGCTGTTTTCAATCACGGACATGACCCGTGAAAACCAGGCAAATGACCAGAAAACTGCTAATATTTACAACTCCGGCCACTTTAGCGAGCGTTTTGGCTTGAATTTGCTTTCAAATATTAGGAATTCATGTTTACACAGCTCACAATTAGTGTAGAAAGACTGTAAGTGAGGACTATACTGCTAATGTTTCCAATTGAGGCCGAATTTCTCTAGCGTCTTTTTGGTGAATCAGTTAATATCCTGCCGGTTCAATGACAAACTTGTAAGAAAACTGTCTAACTGTGGTAAAACTCTTAAAATACGCAATTAGAGTTTCCAGAAATGATTAAAAACTCATAAGAAACCCTTGAAATAAAAGTTAGCAGATTCTTACTACATTTCCTGCTGTTTTCAATCACGGACATTACCCGTGGAAAGCAGAAAAATGACCAGAAAACTGATAATATTTACAACTCCGGCCACTTTAGCGAGCGTTTTGACTTGAATTTGCTTTCAAATATTAGGAATTCATGTTGATACAGCTCACCATTAGTGTAGAAAGACTGTAAGTGAGGACTATACTGCTAATGTTTACAATTGAGGCCGAATTTCTCTAGCGTCTTTTTAGTGAATCAGTTAATATCCTGCCGGTTCCATTACATACTTGTAAGAAAACTGTCTAATTGTGGTAAAACTTTTTAAATACAAAATTAGAGTTTCCAGAAATGATTAAAAACTTATAAGAAACCCTTGAAATAAAAGTTTGTAGATTCTTACTACATTTCCTGCTGTTTTCAATCACGGACATGACCCGTGAAAAGCAGGGAAATGACCAGAAAACTGATAATATTTACCACTCCGGCCACTTTAGCTAGCGTTTTGACTTGAATTTGCTTTCAAATATTAGGAATTCATGTTGATACAGCTCACCATTAGTGTAGAAAGACTGTAAGTGAGGACTATACTGCTAATGTTTACAATGAGGCCGAATTTCTCTAGCGTCTTTTTGGTGAATCAGTTAATATCCTGCCGGTTCAATTACAAACTTGTAAGAAAACTGTCTAACTGTGGTAAAACTCTTAAAATACGCAATTAGAGTTTCCAGAAATGATTAAAAACTTATAAGAAACCCTTGAAATAAAAGTTTGTAGATTCTTCCTACATTTCCTGCTGTTTTCAATCACGGACATGACCCGTGAAAACCAGGCAAATGACCAGAAAACTGCTAATATTTACAACTCCGGCCACTTTAGCGAGCGTTTTGGCTTGAATTTGCTTTCAAATATTAGGAATTCATGTTTACACAGCTCACAATTAGTGTAGAAAGACTGTAAGTGAGGACTATACTGCTAATGTTTACAATTGAGGCCGAATTTCTCTAGCGTCTTTTTGGTGAATCAGTTAATATCCTGCCGGTTCAATGACAAACTTGTAAGAAAACTGTCTAACTGTGGTAAAACTCTTAAAATACGCAATTAGAGTTTCCAGAAATGATTAAAAACTCATAAGAAACCCTTGAAATAAAAGTTAGCA
>NW_027669525.1:0-18914 GCF_964212035.1 Myotis nattereri | reverse complement strand
GTTACAGTGCTGAAGGCAGAGGAATCCTAGGACATCCCCCATTGCTGTGTGGGACAAAGGTAACAAGAACATCACAGGATGGCTGGGGTTAGGGCGATCCAAATCCTGCCCTTCTCGGGGACCACGGGCAGAGCTGGAGATTGGAAATTCTCCCTCAACCCCTTCTTGATCCCGCTCTGTTGGGAGATGCTTACTGGCACTTCCAGAAAAGGAATTATCCTGACACAATCAACATTGATATAAACAGTAAACATTCTTTGTGTCCCACTTAGGAATGGCTCAGCATGCAGCTAATGAGACTCTGCACAGCAAAGGATAACAATGAAAGTACCTTTCCCAACTACAGGCCCTTGCTGACCCCTTGTGGCCTTAGATAGTGAATACCTAGCACCATGCTCTGCTCCTACTCCTGTCCTCCCTCCCCAGCTCATGACCAGGGCCCGGGCCCCTCTGATCCAATTCATGATCCTTTAAAGTCCGCCAGAAAGGCTTACGTTGGGCAAAGACGTGTCGCCCATGGTAAAGCCTTTCTTCTTTGAAAGCAAGGATATACCTTCGCACAGACCCCAGTCCATTTTGAGATGTGTCAACAGCACCCTCTCCTTAATGGTTTCCCCACCTTGGGAGGAACACCTTGGAACTTAGAGGGGATGGAAGCCACCTCTGATGCCCAGAGAAGACCTCTGACAGAGCATGGAACTATCGACTCCCCACAGGTCTCTGGGTAATGAGAATCCCATGGAGCTTGGCCTAGAGGTTAGCTCATGTCAGCTATCCACAAACCAGTGAACCATGACGATCAGGGTTGCTACCTTCTGGGTCTAGTTCCACGGCTTCTGGTTTAGCAGTGATGGCAACTAGAAAACGTCACCTGTCTTCTGTGCTGACAAGGGTAGGTGTCTGAGAAAATTGCAATGTCAGTGACTACCCAAGTCAAAGGTATTGAGAAGCTATGGACCGGGAGCTAACATCAGGCCCCTGTCCTCCTGAAGTGTACACAGCCCCTGTCCCCTGAAAACGTATAACATGTCCTTTTTCTTTCCATTATTTTTTTCATGGCAGTTATTTTTTAAAAATCTTTATTGTTGAAAGTATTACATATGTCTGTTTCCTTCCCCCCAGCGACCCTTCCAGGCCACTCCAGCTCCCTTCCCCAGGCCCTGACCACCCCCATTGTCTGCTTCTGTGGGTTGTGCATACATTCACACAAGGTCCTTGGTTTGTATGTCTCAGCCATCACCCACTCATCCTCCCCTGCCTTCCCTGTGAGTTTCCACAGCCTGTCCATGCTTCCATGTCTCCGCCTCCATGATTTTTAAATCAATGTATTTTGTTCATGAGATTCCAAATAAGAGTGAGATCACACGATACTTGTGTAGTTCTGGCTTGCTTATTCCCTGAGCATAATGCTCTATAGGTCCACCCATGCTTAGCAAATGAAAGTGTTCTTCCTTTTTTTCTGCTGAGTAGTATTCCATTGTGTCAATGTACAGCAGTTTGTTTGTCTTATCCACTCACCTGTTGATAGGCACTTAGGTGCTTTCCAAATCTTAGCAATTGTAAATTGTGCTCCTATGAATATAGGGGAACATATATCCTTTCTGATGTGTGTTTTGGGTTTCCTAAAATATATTCCTAGAAGTGAGATGGCAGGGTCATATGGGAGTTCCGTTTTCAATTTTTTTATGGACATGCCATTTTGTTTGTCATTATGGCTGCACCAGTCTGCTTTCCCATCATCAGTGTGCTAGGGTTCCCTTTCCTCCACAACCTTGCCAGCACTTGTCATTTGTCGATGGTACCCATTCTGACAGGAGTGAGGTGATTCCTCATTGTCCTTTTAATTTGCTCAATGTCCTTTTGGTTTCTGGTGTGTTGAAGGTGCTCTTTACATATTGACCTTTATACTCTACGTTCATATTTAGGGTTTTGTAGTAGCTAATAATTAGATTTGCCTCATAATTTTTGTTGAGTTCAAAGATCCATTTATTTGACTTATGAAGAATAATTGATGGTCATTCCCTTTTTGCTACTTTCTAAGCACAACAGAATGTAGTTTGTGTAGACGTTATTCCTCAACTTCTTCTTTCAACAGATATTTACACGTGTGCCTTCTGAGTGCTAAGTACGAGAAACGCCATATTTTATTCAGCAATGAGTTTTGTGGTAAAGACAACAGATATTCAAGGAAAAGAAAGTAAGTACTATTATGCACAAGAATGTTGAAAAGGAAAATAAGGGTGGTAATTTAGGCGGAATCAGTGGGGGCACTTGAAAACGCTTTTATTCATAAAAAATCAAGGGAACCAAGGGGTATTAGCTAAATCTTGAATGTTGGGGATGTGGCAGAGGTGCGTAGATCTCGAGGGAATATTTTAGACCCAGAATATGTGAATGGCTCTTATGGCTGTCACTTTGTATCAGGGCCCCTGTGTGGCAGAAATTTTATTGGGATTTGTTTACAAAAGTAATACCAAATTTTCCTTCTGAAGTTGTTTATGTGCATCAGTTACTATCCCATCAGTTATGTTTACACAGCCAATTTGACTTTGGGACATCAGCGAATTTAAGCATTTATGAAAATGAAAATGCTACATTTTAAAATGTTATATTCATAGACCCATTTAAGTAAAAATAGCTGAGTGTTCTAAACATACGATAGATTATGTAATGATTCTATTTCATAATAGAAGAGATGAAATCATTTTAAGCTGTAAGCAAAGAATGCAATTCAAATGGAGAATTTTTACTTCTGGCATTTTAACCGGAGAAGTAATAAAAATAATACAGACTATAAGTAAAATAACAAATCACTCTGAACGAATGATTCAATACTTTATTTCCAAGCTAGTACACACTTGTTGACCACCTGGGCACACTTTAAAATGAATAAAAGCTGACAATGCAAAAATGAAGAGAGGGCAATGCATGTAATCTCTCATCATATGGGAGACATGTAAAACTTTGCTTATTTCTAGGGGGCATTTGCATAACTTTTAATAATCAATATATATGGCCCACACTTTTTCCTCCACCTTAGTGGTTTCCTGAGTCCGCACCCCATCTAATTAGCAGCTCCAGCCAAGCTGTTTGTAGCAGCTTTTCCATATGCATGGCCTGGCCTGGCTCAGGCTTCAGACTCTCTAACCCCTCTCAAACAAGCAGCAGCTGGCATCAGAAAAAAATGTTAAAAACAACCCAAGATCCAGCACTAGCAGAAATCTGCATTGCTTCATGCTGGGTCTCTCCAGGGCATTTCCAAGCCCAATGAAAATAGCAGCTGGTGGTGGGCACGGTTGGAAGGTGCTGTGCCCAGCTTCACAGACCCCTCTCTTGCAGGATACAGGGTGTCCCGTGCCTCTCCCATTCAGTGGTACCAGCATTGTGAATGAGAAGCCTCCATGCACAGGCACCAGGACAGGAGCCCCAGCTTCTTCTACTGGTTCTCTGACCACAGTGTGGCAGCATCTGGCAGGATTGCTGAGGTAGGATGTCGCTGGCCATGCCAGCATGCAGCTTCCTGTGTCCGCCTGCTGCTGGGGATTCTATTCGGGTCCCTGTGCTCTCCTAACCCAGGTCTGTTTGCCCTACCAGATCATCAACAAGGACCTGTGGCTCAATGCCCTGAAGAACTATGAGTGGGCGATGGCCCCCAGTGAGCAGACAGGACGGGTGAGGAGGGGCCGCCTGGGTCTCCCCCGGTGTGCTGCCAGGTTCCTGGGCCATTGCTTTTCTCTCACAGGGACACCTGGATGCTGGGAGGGATACAGCCTGTGACACCAGGGCCTCAGGGTGTGTGCCTGAGACAGGAACTACCAGTACAACAAGGGCAGTGCAATTCCAGCTCAGCCAGGGGGCTTAGGCAGGAGGAGGGAGTGTGCATGTCCACTGTCACTCAGAGTCAAAGCAGATTCCTTGAGCCACTCCTCTGAGCTCTCCCTCTAGGCCGCCCACAGCACCTTCAGGCCTTGCCACCTGGCCCTCAACAGGGGCTGACATGACATGTTCTTCCTATACTCCTTTCCACAGGTGTCTGCAAATCCTCCTCATGCTGAGGCCTGGGCTGCTGCGCTGCCACGCCACATTGCCCTGTTGCTGCTCACCACCATCTCCTATTTCCTCAAGGTCTCCTCTTCCTCCTGTGGCCACTGGGATCGGCGTGCTCCTGATCAGTATCTTAGGGGGCAAAGTGTGGGCCACAGAGCTGGAGGAATCCTTGTTTTGCAGCCTTGTCAGAGGTTCTTCAATCCGTTTATCCATTTAGGTTTTCCAAGGAGAATACCTCATTTGTGTACCCTCCCTAACTGGAAAACAGGGCAGCATGCCCTGAAGCAGAAACACAGTGCTTCATTTTGTATGCAGTTCACTTCAAAGACTTTATGTACGTATGGTCATAGACACCCTGGGAAATCTGGGCCATGAATATAACTCACCATCCAAACACATTGCTTTGTATGTTTGTAGTAAAGTCAGACAAATTCAATTTTGTGGGAAACTTTATTCTGAAAATTTTAACACAACAAGTACTCAAATTAAACATTTAAGTATATTGTAATTAAATGAACACCTATGAAAAAACCTTGAATAATTCAAATTTTGCATTCTCTGCAGAAATTTCATAAAGGGTCGATAATTCTTGCTTCTTCCCCATCCCACCGTTTGCTTTTAGTCATTCTTAAATAAAAGAAGGCAATGTCTTTACAAATTAAATGTCAACCAAACCTTAGCATTATTTTTTATTTCAGTGTCTACTTCCTTTGTCACAGGGGCTTCCCCTATGACTCCTCCAGAGGAGCCCAATAGTTTAGCTACTGCACTGTATGATTCACTCTCTCCTGCGTAGATGGTGAATCCTATGATCCCCGCCAGCACCACGCTCAGGACCTCTTACAGGGGTGTCCCATCGGCTGTTGCAGTAATTGTTAATCCCCCTCCATCATATCCATCTCGTCTGCGGCTGTAATAATCATCCCAGCGACTCCTTCCACCATAAGTCAGAGGGGCCCTCATGTTGGTGGTGCTCCACCTGAGCTTCCTGGAAAGTCAATGACTAGATAACAATACTTTCACATCTTAACGAATAAGTTTAATTCAGTATGACATGACCCTAGTAAAGCCTTAAATAGTTGGAAAACCTATGCTTTTATACATACACCTGTGCTAAAAATATGTCAGTATTGCTGAGGCAAGCAAGGGAGCTTACATTTATCTAAAATACAGCTGAAGAATAATGTTTTACCTGAAATAATTGATTATGAATATATGTGAAGGCACATTTTCTGGAAACAGGCTGAAATCCTGACCTTCGTATTATTTCTATGCTTCACACTGTCTAATTCTCCTTCTGAAAAAGAAAAAAGTGAAAAGAACCCCCTGGATGTTGTGCCTAAGTGTGTCGAGCACCAGCCTTTGCACTGCAGGATACCGGGTTTGACTCCAGGTCAAGGGCATGACCCTGATTTTCAGGGTCCATTCCTGTCGCTGGATGGGAATTGTACATGAAGAAACGAAACAAAGTATCTCTCTCACATTGATGTAGAGTTCTCTTAGCCCCACTCCCTCCGTACCACTCTCCCGAGGTCAAAGATATATATCCTCAGGTGAGAAAAAAAAAGAAAAAGAAAATGTTGTACTTTGTTTCATTAATAAAGACAATAAATGAGTGTGATCCTTCACCCCTGAAAGAATTGCACTGTTCCAAATGAGCTGCTAACAAAAGAAAACAAGACCTCACAGATAATACAAAACCCATACTGCATATAGTCCTCCCTGTGGCAAATGGAAGTAAAATTAGAGTAAATCACAAGGCGGCCTGTTAAATCCAATCCTGTCACTTACATACAGTCTGTCTGGACACTTACCATAGCTCTCATAGGAACCTCTGTAAGAGCCTGCAGTTCGATATTCAGAATAATATCTACCAGGACTGCTGCCACAGCCATCACAATCACTACGTTAAAAAAACACGGTATTAATTTTGTCCAAGTTAACAACTGCAGTGTGCTACTAGATAAAAAGAGAGAAGGCTTTTAAACACCTGTGTCTCCTACAGGAGTGCTCATCTCCAGAACCTGAAAGGCCATGGTCACAGTGTGCACCCTCCCTAGATGGTGGGCCATAATGCTTCCTGACTCGGGAACCTGGATCACCTCTGCCAGAATAACTGAAGGAAATAAAGCAGAAGTATTTTGAAATCACCTTCTAAGATACAGAACAGGGACACACTCTGACTACACAGATAGGAAAATGCCAATGGGCAGAAGGCTTCAAGAGACATTTCTCCAAAGAAGATACACAAACAGCTAACAAGCTCATGAAAGGATGGGTCATTAGGGAAGTGCCAATCAACTAAAATGAGATACTTTATTCCTAAGTAGGTTCCAATGTTTTAAGAGGAAAACATCAGGAAATGTTGGGGATTTAGAACAACTGGAATCCTGTGCACAAGGAACAGAAAGGTGACAAGGTCTGGCTGCTGTTGGAAATAATGGAAATTAGGACTCTGAATATACTACATGCTACTTAGTCGGTCAATGGTAAATATTTAGTGTTATGATAGATGAATTTCACCTCACCAACAACAGTACCTAGCATGTATTAGGTGTCCTTATGTTTTGTTGCCGGTTACCTGTAACTAGTAGTGCCATCATCATTTCTTGGAGACAAATGGTAATTTCTCCTGGAAGGGGTTTTCTCTTTGCAAGGAACGCTTGCATAATTCTCTCTCACACATGACAGCGGTCCTGTAAATGACAAATACTTACGTGAGGGCATCACAATGGAGATCAATGTTTTAAGGAAAAAGCAACTATTCAAAGCACCACTTTATTTCCTCTTTCAATGAAAATGTTTACATTTCCTCTAAGACTCCAATAAGCTCATGGTTAAATGCACTGTAGAATGTTATTCTGGAATGTATTATCTTTTGACATCTTGTCCTCCCTCTATATCTTCCTTAATTTCTTAAATTACCATCGGTGGGAAAAACCTGTCCACTCCTGAACAAAGTGCAAGCAATTTCCATGATGTCCACATACATATTGATCAGTGCCTTCCTATATCTTGACACGCATTTGTCAATTTTTCTCCTTCTCTACTTTCCACTGTCTTTCTCACAATCTCTTGTCGACATTACTAAAAGATTCTTAATCGTCCTGCTACACTCACTCACCATGCACTTTCACTTATGAACTAATAATTCCTTCATTATGCAAGTATTGAATTATTAGCTTCTCGGTGAAAACACTTTCCATTGCTCCCGGAAGTCCATAATATGCCAAGTAATGCACATGCAATTTCAAAATCAACTTCCTCACTTATCTAAGAACATTTCATGGTGTACTTTCAAAAACATTTTGGACAGAGGACAAGCCTTGTGCTCTTGTTGTGCACTTGGGTATATCTATATATCCTATCTAATAAAAAAACAATATGCAAATTAACCATCACTCTGTCACAAAGATGACAGCAGCCACAGAGCTGGAGCAAGGAGGAGGCTTGGGTTTCCCCAGGTGATGGAGCAAGCCAAGCTTCCCATCTGCCCTTGCTGGCCATGGGCTCTGCTCAAGGCTACAAAGTTTCAATTATAAACTACCCCCCAAAAAACAATAAATCCCCCATAAACTAAAACAAGGAGAGTCTGGGAGCTTGGGTCACCAGCGGGTTAAAAACAGCCCTCAGCCCCTCTCCCCGGCTGGCCAGGAATACCAGCAGGATCCTCACCCTGATCCGGGACACCCTTCAGGGCAAACTAGCCAGCCCCTACTGGTGCACCAGGCCTCTGTCCTATATAACAAAAGGGTAATAGGCAAATTAACTCTATCAGCAGAACAACTGGAAATGACTGATCACTATTACACACGCTGACAACCAGGGAGAAGATGTTCAATGCAGGAGCTGCCCCCCTGGTTGTCAGTGCACTCCCACAGGGGGAGCTCTACTCAGTCACAAGCCAGGCTGATGGGGGCCAGCGCAGTGGTGGTGTTGGGAGCCTCTCCAGCCTTCTCAGCAGTGCTAAGGTCGTCCTACTGCAGCTTACGCCTTCTCCCTGCTGGCAAGTGGACATTCCTGAGGGCTCTCGGGTGGCCAGAAGGATGTCTGACTTCCAGCTGAGGTGGACATGCTAAGCCAGCAGGTGGACAACCCCCGAGGGAGTCCCAGACTGCAAGAGGGTACAAGCTGGGCTGACGGACCTCCCCGAGTGAACAAATTTTTGTGCACCAGGCCTCTAGTCTACACTAGTAAAGGACAAACTTGCAAATTGACCGTACCTTCACTACACCTAAGCCATGCCCACACGCCAATCAGAGTGACTATATGCAAATTAAACCAACCAATAAGGCAGCTGGCAGCCATGGAGCTGAAGCGAGCAGGAGGCTTGGTTGCCCCAGTGATGGAGGAAGCCAAGCTTCCTGCTTGCCATGACCGGATCTGAGCTCCACTCAAGGCAACAAATTTTCAATTATAGAAGATAAATAAATCCCAGATTTCTGCTTAAGCTGGCCGTGGCCTCGGACCTGGAGCGAGCAGGAGGCTTGGGCTGCCCCTGGTATGGAGGAAGCCAAGCCTCCCGCCCGCCCTGGCTGGCTCTGAGCTACACTCAAGGCTACAAATTTTCAATTATACTAGGTAAATAAATCCCAGAATGTAAAAAAAACAAAGACAAAAACAAAAAAGAGGAGAGGCTGGGAGCTTCCATCGCCAGGGTCTTGGCCAACCTAAAAGCAGCCCTCAGCCCCTCACCCAGGCTGGCCAAACCTTCATGGGGTTAGGGTATCCACTGGGGTGGGGCTTGACCAGCCTGAAAGAGCCATCAGCCCCTCATCCAGGCTGGCCAGGCACTCCAGTGGGCACCCCCACCCTGACGGGTGTGTGATCTGCTGCAAACAGCAATCATCCCCTCATCCAGGCTGGCCAGGCAGCCCAGTGGGGACCCCAACCCTGATCCAGGACACCCTTCAGGGCAAACCAGCCGGCCCCCACCCGTGCACCAGACTTCTATCCTATATAGTAAAAGGGTACTATGCCTCTCAGCACCGGGATCAGCTGAGCCTCGAGGCCTCCCGGCACGCACGGGGATCAGCGTGACAGGGGGCAGCGCCCAAACCCCCTGATCGCCCTGAGGCTCTGTGTGTGACAGGGGGCGGGGCCATAACCTCCCTATCCGCCCTCTCTGTTCGTGACAGGGGAAGGTGCCCCAACTCCCCAATCAGCCCTGCTCTGAGCCCGACCAGTGGCTGCACCTAGGGATTGGGCCTGCCCTCTGCCACCCGGGAGCAGGCCTAAGCCAGCATGTCGTTATCTCCCGAGGGGTCCCAGACTGCGAGAGGGCACAGGCCGGGCTGAGGGGACCCACCCTCCCCCTCGAGTGCACAAATTTTTCTACACCGGGCCTCTCTCTACATATAAAAGACTGAGTGACTGTATGTCTTTGTGACCATCAGACCCACAGCCAGTATACATGATGTGCACTGGCAATCTACATTTATAAAAGGCAAATATGCTAAGTGTCCATCTGGGTAATGACATCATGTAGCAATGCCCGGCTTCCTCTCCCCAGCAACTCACCTCCTTGCAGTTTCTTCAGTCCTAGAACATGACTTGGTTTAGAGCCAGGTGGGAATATTTTACACTAACCAAATGTCTGTGAAGCATTTTCCCGTGTGTCTTTTGATCCTCACAGAAGTCGTGGAATAGGTAGATGGTAGACTCGGTGGTATCCTATTTTCTCTTCATTAGCCAGAAAACAGAGATTTAGAAAGCTGAGAAACTTGACCTGACTGAAAATAAGGAAGAAATGATGGAACTTGTAAATGACTTCAGGTTTTCTCACTGTGAAGAATATAGTCAAACACTGCTGCAGTTAAATGGTTTACTCTTTGTTCTCCCTGGGTGAGCTACAATAATAACCTGCTTTGTGTTGAAATTTACTGCTGTGTTGCTCACAATTACCTGAAAGAGAAGTTGCGCTGCTTCACTGGGTTGGAAAAAATTTAGCTACCTTAGACAGCAGGTCTAATTAAGCAAGTTTACACCCTCTCGCTCTCTCTCTGTCACTCTAGGTTGACCTGCCCATGTGCGAAACATATGCAGCTCTTCCTGGCGCCAATGGTATGCATGTGTTTCAATTTGTCATGGTCAATCCTGAATTTGGTTGACACTTCTATTATAGAGAAAGGGCAAATAGCGGCATTACAATATTTCTTCTAATTAATTCCTTAGTATTAATTAGTATTTCCTTAGTATTAATTAATTAGGGCCACAAGTATTCTAATAGTGGCAAGATGTCATCTGTGAATAGTAAGGTTTTATTGGGCCAAAAGCCTAAGGGACCATTATGAGTCGTTGCTATGATGCACACTGACCAGCAGGTGGCAGATGCTCAACACAGGAGCTTCCCCCTGGTGGTCAGGGAGCTCCCAGAGTGGGACCCTTGCTCAGGCAGAAGCCAGGCTCATACCTGGAGAGTGCAGCTGTGGCAGCAGGAGCCTTCGCTGCCTATGCCACAGTGCTACCAATTGGTGGTGGCAGGTGGAGTGGGGCTTGGATGAGCGGGAACACAGCACCTGGCTCCAGCTTGGGCTCCTGCCCACCTGCCTGCCGTTTTGTGCACTGCTACATCCCTCAGAAGATTTCAGACCTAACCTGGCAGTCCCATATCTCCCAAGGGGTCCCAGATTGTGTGAGGCCGCAGGCCAAGCTGTGGGATGACACCGGTGCTTGAATTTCATTCACCGGGCCTCTAATCATTTCATAATTTATCACCCATTTAGCATGGTTCTCTTCTAATGCTGAATAATTTAAAGTAGAAACTGAATTTTGGTAATGATGGCCATTGAGATTTAACTGCTCTTTAGCGGTATTATTTAATGGCTTATATGAAGGGCACTAATCTCCTTCAAATATGAGAAATATTACATTCCCATAAATATTACTATGTTCCAGTGCTAATTCTTTCCACTAATGCCACTAAGTGAGCCTTTCACTAATTTTCTTTGCTCACTAGCTCATCCAAAATTGAAATGGGCAGGCTGCTTGTCTATATTCAAGTGCAGAGGCATATTCTTCTTAACTACACTGATGCTATCAATACTTTCAATTTTCCAACATAATTTATAGTGAGGGTCTCTATGTTAGATTTTAAAACATCTCTTTACTAATATGAATAAGTCACTTTTACCTGATTTCTTCACAACTATGTGCATGCAATGATTTGGAACTGGCAATGCCTGACTCTTTCAAGTGTGCCTTCCCACCCTTGTTTTCATTAAAACACCATCAGAACCCACATTAATCACTTTTCAGTCTGTTAAGAAAATGCAGACCGTCGGCGGATTACATTGGACTCGAAGTACATCATTTTGTGGTTACAGTGCCATCCTCTGAGTATTTATTTTAAAAAAACTTCCACCATTTATATGTATTTACATATGTGCTTTATGTTTTTTATTATTTACTAGAGGCAAGGTGCACAAAAATTTGTGCACTGGAGGGGGGCCCCTGAGCCCAGCTTGGCCCCTATCACATACTGGGAGCCCTCAGGGGATGTCCTACTCCCTGCTCCATGCTCCCTTTGGCCTAAGCCACAGCCTGGCCTCCCTTTGTGGGCGCCGACCGGGCTGATCAGGCAAAGACATCAGCTCAATCACCCCGCTGTTGCAGCCACTGCCAGTCAACCTCAGCCACCAAGGTGTTTTCATCAACACGGACTCCAGTCCCTTTACTATGAAAAAAATGACAACTTTTATTAGGCATTCTCAAGATGTGTCTTTCATAGGATATGACATTTCTTTCTTTCTTCCTTTTCTTTCTCCTTCCTTCCTTCCTTCCTTCCTTCCTTCCTTCCTTCCTTCCTTTCTTCCTTCTCACCTGAGAATATGTTTCCATTGATTTTTCAAGAATGTGGAAGAGAAAGGGAAAGACAGAGAGAAACATCAAAGTGAGAGGAACACTTTGATTGGTTGCCACCTGCATGAGCCCTGACCTGGGCCCAGGCCAGGGAGGAGCCTGCAACCTATGTACATGCCCTTAGCCAGAATTGAACCAAGACTCAGCAGTGGGCAGGCCAAGGCATTATCCACTCCGCAAAACCAGCAAGGATAGGATATGACATTTCTTACCCCTCCAGCAGTGGACCTTCCTTTTTTCTCCAGGAGTGCGGTAAAAAACCCTACATCACCTATTTTGATTCTTATTACCCAATTTACTAAGAATATTACCAGTGGCATAGAGGGAGCTTAACCAATGAGCAGTCAGAAAAGGTGTTTCCTCTGGAGTTCACACCAATTGCCGGCTTGGTCCCTGCCCAGGCCTAATGTCTGTGGTCCAGTCATTAGCTCTGGGCAGGGAACCACCAACTCCCTAAATCGTCTGCTCAGACCCTGCTCCCCATGATCACTGGCTCTGCCCCTGCTTACGGCCATGGCCAGCTGCCTCTCTGCTCCCTGAAATTGATGGCTTTGCACCTGCACAGGGCTAATGCCTCTGGCCGGGGCATTAGGCCTGGGCAGGGGACCCCCAACTCCCCAGGATTGCCAGCTCCACCCCTACCAAGGCCTAATGCCATGGGCAGGAGACCCCATGCTCCCCTCAATCACAGGCTCCACCCCAGCTCAAAACTAACGCCTCTAGCAAAGGCATTAGACCTGGGAAGGGACCAATAGTACCCCTGCAATTACCGGCTCCAGCCCTGCCCAGGCCTAATGCCTCTGGCAAAGGCATTAGGCCTGGGCAGAGGACCCCCAGCTCCCACCAACGCCAACCCCTCTCCGGCTCCCCACCATCGCTGGCTTACCCCCTGCAACGCCCAAAATCCAAGCTCCGCCCTTGCCCAGGCCTAACGCTTCTGACCAAGGCATCAGGCCTTGGCAGGGGACCTCTCAGCTCTGATTGCAGGCTCCAATAGCCTATAGCCATTGGGCACCTCCTTATGCTAATTAACCGCCATCTTTGTTGGGGGTTAATTTGCATATCATGCTGATTAGCCAATGGGAGGTTAAGGGAAGATACTGTCAGTTACCCTGTTTGTCTATTATTAGATAGGATTTAGCACAAGTAAAGGTCAGGAATCGTTATTTCCCTTTTAATTTTTTACTTTTATATTTTATTTTTTTTTTATTGTTTCACCTCATTACTGCTGTGTATGTGTGCTCCATGTGAGTGATGTAGATGCTTATCTAGGTGGGTTCTGACTTACGGCAAAAATCATTATGACGTGCTGCAGGAATAGATCTTAAATGTAACATGAGGACCTATTGTACTTATATTCTCCTGATTAAGATGTCGTTATTTCGTCTTCATATTTCCTCATTAAGTACATGATTGTTGGAAGCACAAAGTATATCTTTATACATCTTTGTGATTCTTAGACTATTAATTCAATAAGAAATAAAAACTGGGTTGGGGGGGGAAGATGGGGAGGTCAAGGGGAGAAAACAAAAAAAAAAGGACACATCTCTAATATGCTTTGAAAAACTTTAGGGAATAAAAAAAAATTAAAAAATGAAAGCCTTATCCTTATAAAAAGATCTGGCCTTATAATTAAATGGCCTAATACATTTTAGAGTAGGGCACCTTTCCAAAGTATTCTCAGAAGAACATGGCTTGAAATGCAGGGTGTATCCTTTAACACCCTATTGGAAACAAGAGCCTTAGTTGGGCTCCATCATGATCCAAACAGAGACAGAAACAGCAAGAGACATGGCAGGTTTCTGTTACTATATTCCTACTGAGCATCCCTCAATGCACATTTCCTGATGGTGCTATTGATCAGAATGTGCACTCACAGGACATTAGGACCTTCATGCACAACTCCATCCTGAAACCACATGAAAGAGAAGCCTATTGGACAAGAATGTTAGCAGGGACTTTACAATGCAGAGGGATTCTGAAGAAGGTTGAAAAAGGTGGCAGAACCCTAGCTAGTTTGGAACAGTGGACAGATCACAGGCCTTAAGAATGAAGGGCCCAGATTTGATTCAGGTCAAGGGCACTTGCCTGGGTGTGGGCTCAATCTCCTGCCTGGGGCTTGCAGGAGGAACTGATCAAAGAATCGCTCTCATCACTGATGTTTCTAACTCTCACAAGCTCTCCTTTCCTCTCTGAGATAAGTACAAATATATTTAAAAGAATGGTGGCAGAATCATGGATGATGCAGGGACATGCTCCCAGGAACAAACTGATATTCCAACTAAAATACAGAACAACTTCCTGAATAATCAATGGAAAACTCACAGGAGAGAACCCTGACACCAGAGGACCAAAGGTGGGCGCCACTTAGACACTGGTAGGAGGAGAGGAGTCTTGAAGGGGCGGGCCTGACACCCACAGACAGCAACTGAAGTCTCGGAGAGATATCTCAGCTGTGGAGGACTGCCACTGAGAAATCTGGGTCTAATCCCCAAGCTGCGCCTCCTAGCAGAGAGCACCAGAACTGAGGAGGGTACCCATATAACCTGTGGATGTGAATAGCAGCAGGGCACTGTCTGCCAGGGAGAGACAGCTAGAAATTCAGGTATCCTCTTAAAGGGCCAGCGCACAAATTTCCCTGTGGAGCCACACAGCTTGTGCCCTGGCAAAGGGAGGGGGAAGTGGACTGGAGCTGTGAAGGAAAAAGCCAGAACTGGGGAGTCAAGGGTTCCAGCACAGAAGACAGACACTTCAAGTTTCCTGGGAGGAGTCATTTCCTCATGCAGCAGAGAAAATCTTTCCCATGCAGACATTTGCCTTTCCTGGAGGGGAGACAATTAACACACACTACTGGGAAACACCTTGCCCGGAGGACACTTAAGAGATTATAAATAACAATAAACCTCCACACAGAAGCAACTGCCCCACCCTGTTGAAACAAACTCTTGCTATAACCTGAGGACCATTGCCTTGGAAGCAAGTTAAGTTGGAATCCTATCAGTCTATAGACAGAGGAGGTCTCTGGAGGCTTTGAGTCTTTGCCTGACCTACTTAGTCAGAAACATCCTTTAATAATATTCTGCACTAGAGACTGAGAGGCACAGAGGATCTACCTAACTTGTCACCGCAAACCCACACAGAAAGCCAGAAAGAGGAAATAAATAAACAACCCCCAAATGAGAGAACTAGAGAATTCTCCAGATATAGAGGGAGATGAAGCACAGAGAAGACATTTATCTGAATCTGACTTCAGAGTTATGAAGGTAAAAGAGCTCAACAGCATGAAAAAAGATATAGTAACTATGAAAAGAAGAACAGTCCTAGATATAAAATGACATAATACAAACAGGAGGACCATTTACATAACAATATTAGAATAGCGAGTGTGCCAAAAGAGGCAGGAGGGGAGAAAAGCCTAGAGACGGTCTTTGAAGAAACAATGGCAGAAGACTTTCCTAACGTGGTAAAGAAAAATCCCACACAAGGTCAAGAGCCAAAGAGAACCCAAAAGAAGAAGTACCCAAACACGTGCCCAGACACATCATAATTAAAATGCCAAAAATTAAAGACAAGGAGAGAATCTTCAAGGCAGCAATTAAAAAGAAAACTGTTAGCTACAAAGTCGTCCCCATAAGGATGAGTCCTGATATCTCATCTGAAACTCTACAGGCCAGAGGGATTGGCATGAAGTACTCAAGTTAATGGAAAGAGAGGATCTGAGACCAAGATTACTATATACGGCAATTCTTTCCTTCAAAATAGACGGTCAAATACAGAGCTTCATAGACAGAAAGAGGCTAAAAGAATAAATTGTCACAAAGCCAGCATTACAAGAAATGCAAAGGGATTGCTGTAATGAGAATGAGAAACAGTGACAGAAACTTAGCCATACAGAAAGATAATGGAAAGAAATAAATACCTATCAATAATAACTCTAAATATAAATAGGTAAATGCTCCAATCAAAAGGCATAGGGTTTCAAAATGGATACAAAAATATGATGCAAGTATATGCTGTATACAGAGTGCCATCTGAAAACAAAAGACACACAAAGGATTGGAGTGAAGGAATGGGAAAATTTCCATGCAAATGGAAAGAAAAAAAGGCTGGAGTACCAATATTCATATCACAAAATAGACTTTTTAATAAAGGCCATTACAAGAGACAGAAAGGTCACTGCATGATACCAAAGGGATCAACCAGCAGAAAATATTACCCTAGGAAACAAATATTCATCCAACATAGGAATATATGTATATCTCCTATCTAATAAAAGATAAACATGGTAATTAGCATACGACCAGTACTCTTCCCTTTGGCTATCAGCGAGATATGCAAATTAGCTGCCTGCCAAGATGGCGGCCAGCAGCCAGGCAGCTTGAAACTAACATGAGGCTTGCTTGCTTCAGTGACAGAGGACACCAACGTTCCCAGCCTGCCTTGCCGGCCTCTGAGCTTGCAGTTTAAGAAACATTGTAACAAATATAGAAGCTAAACAAAGCCCCAGAAACATGCTTTCAGTGAGCCCGAGATCTCAGAGCTGGAGTTCTATATTGTTTCGATTATAGAACACAAACAAACCAGATACCGTCTATCAGCAGCAGAGGCCTCAGAGCTGGAGCCAGAGCTAAAGCTGGCCCAGAATAAAAAAAAAGAAACAAAAAAGCATTTGGGAGCTTCAGTCGGCCAGAAAACAGCCCTCAGCCCCTCACCCAGGCTGGCCAGGCCCCACAGTGGGGACCCCCACCCTGATCCAGGACACCCTTCAGGGCAAACCAGCCAGCCCCACCCATGCATCAGGCCTCTATCCTATACAGTAAAAGGGTAATATGCCTCGCAGCACCGGGATCAGCAGAGCTGAGAGGGCTCCCGGCACCCACGGGGATCAGCGTGACAGGGGGCAGCACCCAAAACCCCTGATCGCCCTGAGACTCCGTGTGTAACAGGGGATGGGACTTCAACCTCCCTATCCGCTGTGCTCTGTTCATGACAGAGGAAGGCGCCCCAACCCCCTGGTCAGCCCTGCTCCGTGCCTGATGGGGGGAGCTCCCCAACCCCCTGATCGCCCTGCGGCTCTGTGTGTGACACGGTGTGGCGCCTCAAACCCCTGATCAGCCCTGCTCTGTGTTTGACAGGGTGCTGGGCCCCAACCCTCTCCTACCCCTCGGGCCCTGCTCTGTGTGTGACGGGGTAGAGCCATAACCTCCCCATCAGCCCTGCCCTGAGTGTGACTGGGGGCGGTGTCCCAACCCCCCAATCGGCCCTACCCTGAGCATGAGTGAGGGTGGCATCGCAACCTCCCAATCTGCCCTGCTTTGTGCATGACAGGAGAAGGCGCCCCAACTCCCCAATCAGCCCTGCTCTGAGCCCGACAAGGGGCTGAACCTAGGGATTGGGCCTGCCCTCTGCCACCCAGGAGTAGGCCTAAGCCAGCAGGTCGTTTTCTCCTGAGGGGTCCCAGACTGCGAGGGGGCACAGACCCAGCTGATGTACCCTCCTTTCCCCACCAAGTGCACAAATTTTTGTGCACCGGTCCTCTAGTATATACATGCCAATTCAAAGCTATATGCCAAAATGCTGGACAATGTGGATGAAATAGATGAAGTCAGTAAAAAATGCGAACTACCAAAATTGATTCAGAAAGAATTACTTATACATCTGAAACAAACAAACAAAAATCAAACAAAGAGACTTCCAGGGGACTTTAATGGAGAGCCTGAAAACAGGACAGTCATAGTAGCAGACTTTTATTACTCCTATCACTTCACTGGATAGATCTTCCATGTGACAAGACAATGATTCAGAGACTCTAAAGGACACACTGCATCAGATGGATTTAATTGACATTTTAGAACGTTCACCCCAACAGAGCAGAATATACTTTCTTCTCAAGTGCACAGGGGTCATTCCCAAAGATAGACCACATGGTAGGACACATAACAAGTCCCTACAAGTTCAAGAAGATTTAAATCATATCAAGCATGTTCTTGGATCACAGTGGAATGAAATGAGAAATCAACTAGCGTAAAAACACCCAAAAACTTTTAAACACTTACAGGCTAAATAGCATGCTATTAAACAATGAATTTGTTACAATGAGATCAAGAAAATATCAAAGACTTTTTGGAAAAAAAGGAAAATGAACAAATAACAACACAATATCTCTGGGAAACAGCAAAAGCAGTCCTGAGAGGGAAGTTCATAGCACTATAGACCTATCTCAGAAAAGAACAAAAATCAGCAATAAACTATTTATCCCTACAACTGAAGAATTAGAAAGAAACCAACAAGAAGAGCCCAGAGTAAGTAGCGGAAGGAAAAATTAAAGATTACAGTAGAAAAAATAACAGAGAAAAAAAATTCAATGAAACCAAAAGCTGGTTCCATGAAAGGATAAACAAAATTGATAAACCATTAGCAAGACTCATGAAGAAACAAACACACATGATTCCAATAAGTAAAATCAGAAACAAGAGTGGAGGAGTAAGCACTGGCACCACAGAAATTCAAAGGATTGTAAGAAAATACTATGAACAACTATATGCCAAAATGCTGGACAATGTGGATGAAATAGATGAAGTCAGTAAAAAATGCAAACTACCAAAACTGATTCAGAAAGAATTAAGAAACATGAACAGGCTCATAACAACTGATGAAATAGAAGCAGTAATCAAAACACTTCCAACCAACAAAAGCTCAGGTCTGGACAGCTTCACAGGGGAGTTCTACCAAACAGTCAGAAAACTACAATCTATACTCCTCAAACTGTTTCAGAAAATCAAAGAGGAAAGAATACTTCCAAACTCTTTGTATGAGGTCAGCATTATTCTAATTCCAAAAGAAGGTAAAGACACTACAAAGAAAGAGAATTACAGGCCACTATAGCTGATGATGACAGATACTAAAATCCTCAACCAAGTATTAGCAAATCACATCCAGCATTATATTAAAGGACCAAATGACATGATCAAGTGGGATATATTCCAGGGATGCAAGGCTGGTATGAT